>NC_059433.1:68780507-68971702 GCF_021028975.2 Sphaerodactylus townsendi
TAGACTTCAATCATATCCCCCCTCAGCCGCCTCCTCTCCAAACTAAAGAGTCCCAAAAGCTGCAGCCTCTCCTCATAGGGAAGGTGCTCCAGTCCCTCAATCATCCTTGTTGCTCTTCTCTGCACTTTTTCTATCTCCTCAATATCCTTTTTGAGATGCGGCGACCAGAACTGAACACAGTCCTCCTTCAAAACTCTGTACTCCTGCTCCCCCATTTTAGGTTGAATGCTTCTACTATTAGCATAGAGACACTTGTATACCCTGTCTCTGTCCTTAACCTGGGATTTATGTGTTTTGCCCTCTAGCCTTTTGTAGACACTATCACTTATCACATTGCTATGCTCCTCACTTGTATGTGGTTGATTTAGAACAGGGGTAGGGAACCTGCGGCTCTCCAGATGTTCAGGAACTACAATTCCCATCAGCCTGTGTCAGCATGGCCAATTAGCCATGCTGGTAGGGGCTGATGGGAATTGTAGTTCCTGAACATCTGGAGAGCCACAGGTTCCCTACCCCTGATTTAGAAAAACCTCCCTCTCTGTCTGCATCCCCATGGACTCTGTATTCCGAGCCGAAGTCACCTCAGCTCCTGTCGGCTTTCCCCCAAGGATCAGTTTAAAAGCTGTTCTGCCACCTTTTTAATGTTGAGCGCCAGCAGCCTGGTTCCTCTTTGGTTAAGATGAAGCCCGTCCCTTTTGTACAGGCCTGCCTTGTCCAAAAAGGTTCCCCAGTTCCTGACAAATCTGAAACCCTCTGCCTTACACCACCTTCTCATCCACGCATTGAGACCCTGTATCTCCGCTTGCCTAGCTCGCCCTGCGCGTGGAACGGGTAGCATTTCTGAGAATGCCACCTTATGTTTATTGTAATATTTATACTAATAAAAATCTAGTACAAAAAAGGAAAATGTACTTTTATAGGAAGGGCAGTGGCATCACAGTTAGTATTGATCTAGCTTTTGTAAGCACTCTCTGAACCGCTGGATTCTAACCGATGGAATGTTGTGCCCAGGAAGGCCTATGCAACAATCTACTTTGCCAGACACATCTGCTACTTATTCCGGATAACGTGCCTGTCATTTACATTATCTGTTTACTCATTCTGTTGTTCCCACGTCTCGGGGAACTGCAAAAAGCAGATAGCCCAAGCGCCACACATCACGGCCGACATTTCCAAAGTTGCCCTGAGATTAGCACTTGTCATGTTGTTTTGAAGCCAGATGTGTTATAATGCTGACCACAACAGGAATGGCTTTTTAAAAATTTAATGATTCCATGAGTTAAATACCGAGCACACAATGCTAAATACAAGGCCACGGCAAGGGCCGTTTTGCCTAATCAAGGAACATGTTAACAACAAGCTGTACCTGGAAGATAGAGCATTTCCCCCCTTGAACATTGTTCGCAGAGGCAGACTTTACAACTTGTATGGGCACTTGCTGTGATCAACACATGTACCAATTTGCAGCCGTTGTAATCGGAGGGAACTCAGGTATAGTTCCAGCCGCCTAATAACTCTGAAAGTCTCATTAAGCCTTGGGCAAGTTGCAGCAGGTCGACTCCCTAATCAGCCAGGATGAGCCAGAGGGTGGTTGAAGTTCATTATAAAATAGCGCCGTACACCAAAGCGAGCAAATTATCCGACAGTCCTGATGACATTGTGTACCTCCTACATATTGATCTGTATGTGAGTGAGCTACTGTCTTGAAGACAGGAGGACAATGGCACTTCAGATCATAGAATCATAGAGTTGGAAGAGACCACAAGGGCCATCAAGTCCAACCCCCTGCAATGCAGGAACATACAATCAAAGCACTCCTGACAGATGATTATCCATCTTTAAAAACCTCCAAAGAAAGAGACTCCACCATTCTCCAAGGAAGAAGAAGAAGAAGAAGAAGAAGAGTTTGGATTTATATCCCCCCTTTCTCTCCTGCAGGAGACTCAAAGGGGCTGACAATCTCCTTGCCCTTCCCCCCTCACAACAAACACCCTGTGAGGTGGGTGGGGCTGAGAGAGCTCCGAGAAGCTGTGACTAGCCCAAGGTCACCCAGCTGGTGTGTGTGGGAGTGTACAGGGTAATCTGAATTCCCAGATAAGCCCCCACAGCTCAGGCGGCAGAGCTGGGAATCAAACCCGGTTCCTCCAGATTAGATACATGAGCTCTTAACCTCCTACGCCACTGCTGCTCCTATTAATTTCACTGTTGAATTTTGCCACGTGGAATTAATTCCACTGTTGAATTTTGCCACGTGGGATGAGCCACCCTTTCAGGAATGCACAGCCTAAAAATCCAAAAATAAAAAAAATGCTCAACTACCCATGATCTTAGAGACTAAGGATTTGGGTCAGATCCCCCTTCCATTGATTGAGGCAACCTACCACAATCCCATTGCTCAGGATCAACAATTCTTTTATTATAGGTCTCGACATGTCTTCATTGGAGTGAGCAATCATGAAAACTCTGGGGTGTCTCAGGTGGGATATTTTTACACTGAGGGACGATGCCCAAGAATAACATGGGTAGAACGTTGGGTCAGATGCGGAGAGTTTCCATAAAGGGGATGTCTGAAGTGAAATTCGAAATGGATTCCTAGGGGCTTCCTGAGGTATTACTTCTGTGGGGGGAAAAAATTGCACAGGAAGTCAAGTGAGCTTACTGTTTTGTGCCCCACTGAACTCCACATGGGGCTCAGGAGCAGGGTGAGCTGGCTGGTCCCTCTCCTGATCTCCACATGGAGTTTGGGGGTGGGACATGTCTCGTTCACTGACATTCAACTGTGCCCCTGTCCCAAACTGCAGGGGAAGTTCAGGGCTGGCACACAGTTGTGGGGGCCTGTGGTCCTGCAATGTGCCCCCAAGGAAGTGGCGCCAGGGGGTCCATCCCCCCCCCCCGTGCCGCCTCGCTAAGCCACTGCATGACAGGTCCCAAGGTCTCTGGCATGGCTTTCAGACAGTCAAGTGGGATCTGGGTTTCTCTTTTTCAGCACCAGAAACCCATGCTGGATCATGGATCCAGTCCACTGAATTCCGTGGCAGTCTGTTCCAGATAACTGTGTTTAGGATTGCAATCTAAGTACAAATCTATGGATGTTTACTCAGAAGTCTGTCCCACTCTGCTCAAGGGGGCTTACTCATCTGGGCTGCACTCTAGGGCAAACTGGTGCCCGGGGACAAACCTGGAGTTTGGCGCCTCTGCCTTCATGCGTATAAGCAGCCACCCTCCCCCACCATGACCAAACAATGATTTTTTGTACCAGCTCACAAAACACCTCCCACTCCCATCAAAACATACATGGCTCTCTCCCCACCAACTCTTTTCCTAACTTCCTAATCACAACAACCCTATGAGGTAGGTTGTTAGCCTGAGAAACAACTCCAAGCCAGTGCAAGTGGGTATTAAGCATGTAAATCTCTCACAAATACCCCCCAGCAAAACATTGACCAAACAAATGTCAGCATCATCTCTCACAAAACACCTCCAGTGGAATCCACCCTCAAACAGCATCACTTTCAATGGTGTTTAAACTAGGGAGCTCAGATTCTTCTTTTAAATCTACCTTGAAGGGAGAATCTGGGGTCCCCGGTTAAAACAAAATTGAAAGTGATGCTGTTTGGGGGTGGATTCTCCCCCACCCTAAAATAGCATCACTTTTGAGGATTGGAGATTCAGATGAAACAAATAGCAGATTCGGCTGGAATCTGAGCAAATTTGGGCACATTCGGACAAAAATTGTCCAATTATGTCCTGCCCAAATATGAACAAATGTGAATGCAAGGTATTTGGGGTTGGGGGGGGTATTTTTGGTGTTTTTTCGGCCTGCAGGGAGCCCATTTTTAAAGCTAGCGGCACCATGATTTCAGGGTATCATCCAAACATCACCAAATTTGGGTGGTATCATCAGGACAGTCTCTGGATGGTACTCTGAAATTTTGGTGGTGCTAGCCTTAAAAATGCAGCCCTCTGCAGGCCGGAATGTGAAAAAACACTTAAAAATTTAAAAACACACAAATGACCCTGAAATGTTGGTGCCCCCCCCCACGTGACCAAATGGGGGGCACCCGGGTACATAGGGTACCCCCTGTCCCTAGGCAGGAACGCCACTGGGCTTACTTCTAGCTAGATGCCCTCCAGAATCATGCTCGCGGACACGAATCATGCAGATACCCTACAACAATGGTAGTTTGCTTTGACAATAAAATACTTCACTTCTGTTTGGGCAGATAACTTAACTGCTCCCTATTGATCTGACAATGCTGGAGTAAATGGGCTGAATCTCACAGAAGATTTCACCGAGAGTATTGGTGGAACTGAACAGATCCATTACCTGGCATCCCCTTCCTAATGAAGCCTGCCATTTGTTGTGAAATTCCTGTCTGAGGATTGAGAGACCCTTGTGACCAAATGCACCGCAGGACTGGAACTAGCAGCATTGGAGAATCAGGTGGACGGGCATTGCTCCTGCTGATGCAATCTTTGATCTAAAGATGCAGGAAGAGGCCATTTTCCCCAATTTTCCCTGTCACTGTGTAACCTCTATGAGTGGGTTCTGTGGGGCAAAACTTGGAATGAGTTTGCAACAACAAATTTTTAAAAAAACAAAATGGTTTACTTTCTTAAGATATAACATCAACATTTAACATCACACTTCAAGGTCCTGTTCAGGTTGCATTTTTCAAGTCCTTATATTTACAGTCTACTGATACTGCCAAGTCCAATTCTTCTTTGCAAGTGGGTTGGCTCCTGAAGACTCCCAGGGCTTGATGAACAGGATTTAACATGATGAAGGTTTCCAGGAGAACTCTCACCCATTACAACCACAAAAAGAAACCCTGAAACAATAAACTCCAACATTTACAACATAGCAAAAAAACAAACAACTACCTTCCCACTAGTTCCCAACAATATTGCAGTTACCTTAACAAGGTGTTAAGGGCTTATACAACCAAGGTCCGAGTCTGGTAGCCTTGTCTCCTCCAAACTACATGAGCTCTGCAGCCTTCTGCTGCTTTGGGTCTCCACCCCTTTCTGGGTCAACCCATTCTGAGCATGGGGGTTACAACTGCAGGCCCCTTGAGAAAGGAGAAGGTGAAGAAAGACAATGGCCCTTTCCGCACAAATCCCAGAAAAGTTTCTAAAACATTTTCAGTCACCCCACCCTCTGCCATGATGTATGTCTGCACTCAATCATTTTCTTTCTTTCTTTCTTTCTTTCTTTCTTTCTTTCTTTCTTTCTTTCTTTCTTTCTTTCTTTCTTTCTTTCTTTCTTTCTTTCTTTTGGAGTACATTATCAAATTGATACTTCAAGGCTTCAAATGTACCATGCTGCCCTCATATACTCGATGTATTGATTTCCACCACCACCCACAATAAAAAAGCTCACAGAAATGCTCAAAAAACAGACAAGGAATAGAGAGTGAGCTTAGAAAATGGTGCCAAGGAGAAAGCTCGGGGAAGGCAAAGGGGCATGGAAAATGCCTTAAAGATATCAAACAGGCAAATGAAGCTGTTTTGAAAATGTTTCTCAACGAAAGAAACATTTTAAAAGGGGATGCATTTGAACCATTTTGAGGCTGCAAATAAAACATTTTGGGAAATGTTTGGGAAGCAAGGGAGGGTAAATACAATGCAGGACTCCATCAAGAAAACATTTTATTTCCTGCCTCTGTAACCTCAGCTTGTGGGTTCTGTGGGGCAGTACTTGGAAGGAGTTGCAAAGAACCAAATTTAATCAAAACAGTTTACTTCTCTTTACAAATAACATTTTATTTATTTATTTATTTATTTTATTTTTAGATTTTTTAGGACTGCCTACCATCCCCTAGGGGCTTCCTAAGGTGTACAACACAGTAAATTCACTGCGTGTACAGCTAAAAAACAGCTAAAACCTTTAAAAGCAGCAGTAAAATAGGAAACTAACTATAATAGTTAAATTAATTCATAGAATGGCGTCCACAGTCTCAATTTCAAACCCTCTTGCCGGAGGGAAGGACAGCAATCCCAAGATGATAAGGCCCAGATGTATGGCCATAGGGGGGGGGGGGCACCATCAACGGCTGGTACCTCCAAAAGCCCGGCGGAACAGCTCCGTCTTACAGGCCCTGCGAAATTCCATAAGGTCCCGCAGGGCCCGGACAGCTGGTGGAAGAGCTGCTCCACGGTAGGCTGGGGCCAGGGTTGCAAAGGCCCTGGGCTCTAATGTGTGGAGGCCAGCCAGATCATCAAGGGGCTAGGGACCACCAGGTAGATTGGCTCTCCCTGCTGAGCCGGGAAGAGGCCGTGGTATGGGACGGTGGGGTGTGATGTGGTCCTGAAGATACATTAAACATCAACATTTAACATTTACAATTCAAGGTCCTGTTCAGGTTTGCATTTCAAGTCCGTATATTTACAGTCTACTGATATTGCCAAGTCCAATTCTTCTTTGCTGGTGGTTGGTTTTGAAGACTTCAAAGGCTTGGTGAAATTCGGGATTCAAGATGATGAAGGTTCCCATGAAAAACTCTCACCATTTACATACACAAAAAAAAACCCTGGAAACAAATAAAATTCTAACATTTAAAATATAGCAAAAAAAATAAACTCCCTTCCCACTAGTTCCCCACAACATTGCAGTTACCTTAACCAAGGTGTTAAGGGCTTAATAAAATCAATCAAGGTCCCAGCCTGGTAGCCTTGCTTCCTCCAACCTCATGAGTTCTGCAGCATTCTGCTTCTTTTCAGACTCCACCCCTTTCTGGGTCATCCCATTCTGACACAGGGGTTACACCTCCACACATTTAAAAGGTTTGTGTGGAAAGGGCCAGTCTCTCGCAACACATTCCATGAACTTTTCTGGTAGGTTCAATCCATAGCTGCCATTTTAACAGTGAAGGTGTGAATGAACTTACTGCAGAAAATGCAAAGTTGTGGCCAGTGATAAGGACTGAGTGACAGGCTGAAACTGGCAACCAGTAGGAGGGATTGTGGGTAGGAACATGAGGGGAGCGGAGCTGACATTACAAATGCAATGATGTCACTTCTTGGGAAACCCAGACATGAAGACAGTAGCTCCAGGAATTGCTGAAGTATGGTTTCTCCATAAAGTTTCTGGAGATTCTGGAGAATCTAGGGCTGTTTCTGTACAGCCAAGGGAGAGAGCCTGCATCGGCATTAATCATGCCGATGCAGGCCCTGGGGCCGTTCGCACAAACGACCCCATGGGATGCGTAGCTGTTGGAGCAGGCTCCGAACAGCCACGTATTCCCCTCCCTGGCCCCAAATGCCTCCTTACCTTCTGCTGGCAGCTGCGTTGCTCTATCGTCGCTCTGAGGAAGGAAGGGGACACGCCCCCATGGCCACAGCAACGGCTGAAGCACCGGAGACCAGGGGGCATGTCCCCTTCCCTCCTCGGAGCGACGATATTAATACAATAACTCTATCCAAAAATCAGGTTGGCACATCTATAGCTAAAATCTAAATCATTTAAACATCTATACTTAAAATTGTCTTTGTGTCATAAAGTCTTTGGGCTTCCCAGTAGTGTGGATAAGAGAGGATACCTCCACAAAGGACCTCCTTCCGAAGAAAACGCACAAAACTCCAATAACTCCTGTTGTCTAATTCCTAAAGTCTATCTATTTCTAATCCACATAAGAAAGGAGAGGGGTTAGTGGGGAACAGAAAGAAGGCAATGGGACAAGGGAGGGAAAAGGAGACATAAGCTCCTTCCACACATGCAGAATAATCCACATTCAATCCACTTTCTCGATTGTTTGAAAGTGGGTTTTGCTATTTCGCCTTCAAAGTGCAATGAAAGTAGATTGAAAGTGCATTATTCTGCATGTGCGGAAAGGGTCATAGATGGGAGAAGGGGAAATATAGGGGAAAGGGTGGAAGGGGAAAGGGAAGAGGGGAAGGGGGATGACAGACCCCCCTCTTTTATTGTCCCACCACTGTCACCTGGAGCCACAGCGAGCAAATTGCAATTCAGGGAGGGGACCAGAGGTGGGATCCATCAGGTTCTCACCAGTTCCCGAGAGTGGGTTACTAATTATTTCTGTGTGCCGAGAGGGGGTTACTAATTGGGTCCGCTTTTCCGTACTCTCAGCTCTGCCTCTCTAGAGGCATACTGCCTTTTTGAAACGTGAAGGTTCCATATAGCAATTGCGACTAATAATGTAACTCCCTGAACTGGGTTAATCCCTTTCAGGTACTGCAATTCATGGATTCTCAGCCTTTTGTACCTTTTATCTCACCAGTCTCTATCAAAGAACCTGTGTGTTTCACCATTGCTGTGTTCAGATTTGTGAGTTGGGGCATTTTCTATAATGTGATGATGATTTAGGAATGACCTGGTGCAAAAAAAAATTTGGGGTTGTGGTGGGGTGGCTGCCCATGGGGGGGCATCCAACTCAGGTTTTGCGCAGGGCTCAGGTTTGCCTAGGTACGCCTCTGCCCCCTTTGCTGAGGGGGGGCTGGCGAGGGAACCTGTTACTAAAATTTTTGAATCCCACCACTGGAGGGGATGTTCCTGGTTGAAGGTTGGCAGCCCAGGATGTAGGTGAAATGTTCCATGCAGGCCAATCCAACATGTTGCTCAGAGATAAATCCCAGTGAGTTCAATGAGAACAAATCCTTTCAAGACACATCCAGGACTGCAACCTTTCACTTTGCTTCAAGCAAGTCTTTCTTCTGAATTTTATAACTGCTCTTAAAACGCCGGACCAGGGAAATTTTTTTTTCTTCCTCCCAGTTATGTTTTGCGTTCGCGATAATAGAGGTTCATTATTCTCTTAATGGCACAGGAGCTGACTTGCCGGATCCAACCTTGTTATTTGGCTAATGCCTTCTTAGAATTATTACAAATGTCAAACTCTAATCGGGGCCACTAACTCCCAGCTGCAGAGTGCAATTAACCCTGACATTTTGTAGCGGAAATGTTTTAAGAACATCATTTTATACACTTGTATATTTTACATTCTCGTTCTGTCCTCAGCGGAGAATGTCATCGGCTCCGTCTACCCAAGCAGCAAACTTTCTCTAGACCAGCTCCGCAGAGGGCTGTGCAGTTTCGAAGCAATCCACACCTTTCCCCTTTGTGCTTTCAAGCCCTTCCTGAGGACTTATGGACTGGCCAGTCTGTTATTTTACTTCCCCCAACATTTCCGCCTTCTGACTGTTGTGGATTTTTCAGGTTGTGTAGCCATGGTCTGGTAGTTTTTACTCCTAACGTTTTGCTGGTGTCTTCAGAGGCAGCTCACAGCAAGAGGCACGCCACATCAGAAGCCAAAACTACAAGGCTCAGAATACCCACCCCAGTCAGTTGATTCTGGCTCCTTTTCGGCGGTTGTGGGAGGGGAGTCAAGCCATTACAATCAGTCATTGCTCAGGCGCAAGCTCGCCTCCCCCCTCCCTTCTGGTCAGTAGGTTGATGGTCCTTCTAGGTGTGAGTGGTTCCTGCCTTTTGTGCCCACATCTTTGTATTACAATGTTTGTGTCCTCCTTCCCTTTTCTTACTATGCTGCAGCCGTGGCGGGGGATTGAGGGCATTGGGGATTAAAGATCTAGCCCAGGCTAGATCCATGTCCATGTTTCATTATGCTTTGGTCATCCAATAAAGTCTACAGTTTGGAAACTACAGTTGCTTTATTTCAGGACTGAGGTCTAACACAAGCCAGCTCCTGTCCTTCGCAGGTTCCATCCCTCTTTAGGAGCTGGCCTGCAGGGAGGCCGGTATGTGTGTGTGGCTGCCTCCCTACTGGCTCCCTACTGGCTCCTAAATGGCACCCAAGGTGCCATTTAGGCCTAGTACGCCACTGCATAGTCCACCCTCTGAAGCAGCCATCTTCTCCAGGGGAATGGATCTCTGTAGGCTTGAGAGCTCTGTAGGCTTGATTCTGGATTATTTCCAGGCCCCATCTAGAAATTGGCAACCCCATACCCCAGTTGCTCCTTCTGCCCACTCCCCCCCAAAAAGCCGTTCTTCCATTTGTTATCATTCCTCAGCAGAAGGGATTTTTCCCCCTCGCAGGTCACTTGGAAAAGGTACATTGTGAAGAAGCGAGGCACATCTGATTGAATCAGGCTGCTGATTACAGGCAGAGCATTTTCCCTTCCCAAGAGGACCCTCTGCCTGGTCGGCAGGTGGCCCCGCTGATGGCGGAGTGATGAAAACGAGACGGGAGCCGTTGATTCATTTTCCTTGGAACTGAAACTTGGCAAGCCCATGTGAGAGGCTCGCTCTCCGCACAGGACACTGTAAATCACTGGGCCGGAGCCAGCTGCTACTAGCCAGAGTTCCACTTGGTCACAAAAGGCTGTGTTTCTTTCTGATTCGACAGGGACGGAGAACAAGGGACACTGATTCTGGAAGGAGCGCAGCTTTCCTAGCCTGACTGGAATGGATCCAGCATGTAGGTAGACTGTGATGCAATAGGGCAGTCAGGCCTCCAGTGGGGGTGGAGTATACCTTTCTCCCAGTTGCCTGCCATTCTCCCAAGCAGTGGAATATTTTTTTAAGCAGCATTGTGAGCGGGGGCCGCATTACCCCATATGCCCCTTCTCGGCCTCTGCGCTCGGCAGAGGCCAATTTGCTGGTGGTTCCTGGCCCCTCAATGATGCGGCTGGCCTCCACACGGGCCAGGACCTTTATGGCCCTGGCCCCGGCCTGGTGGAACACTCTCCCTCCAGCGTTCCGGGCCCTGCGGGACCTTGGTGAATTCTGCAAGACTGAGTTGTTCCGCCGGGCCTTTGGAGTGCCCAGTCACTGAGGGGTGCCCCCTTTGCTCCCTTACTTTTACAATTCCATTCTTGTATATATCTTTGTTATCCTCCTAGGGAGGAGTCCAGCCGTTCCCTCCTTTGGGGAGGTTTTTAATGAATTGGGTTATGGGACGCCTGTTATTATTGTTTTGACCGCTGTTTTATTGGTTTTTAATGGATTTTAGTAAATGTGGTCACTATTGTGACCCTTTGTTACACACTGTATACATACTGACACTGTTGTGCACCGCCCAGAGCCCCTCGGGGATGGGGCGGTCTATAAATCTAGATAATAAATAAATAAATAATAAAAATAAATTTTAAAAAAGAGGAAGTGGCATAGGGTAGTTCTAGGCATTTGCAGAAACTCAATGGTTTTATCATAGACTGTCCAGCAGTTCCTAGAGCTACCCTACGTCGCGTCTGGGTATTTGTCTTAGGTTCTTATAGGATCAGAACCAGAACTAGAAAAGAGCCTCGGAGAGACTGGGTTGGGACTGAATTGGTTTCTGGAAACAGAATAGGGACAAAAGAGAGGATTTTGGATTTATACCCTGCTTTTTTCAACCAAAAGGAGTTTCAAAGAATTGTCGAAGGCTTTCACGGCCGGATTCAACTGGTTCTGGTGGGTTTTCCGGGCTCTGTGGCCATGGTCTGGTGGATCTTGTTCCTAACGTTTCGCCTGCATCTGTGAAACCGACTTTTCTCTGTGATACACTTCTGAAGATGCCAGCCACAGATAGAGGCGAAACGTTAGGAACAAGATCCACCAGACCCCGGTCACACAAAAACCCACCCGAACCAGTTTCAAAGTAGTTGATAAACTCCTTCCTTTCCCCTCCCCACAACTAGTGAGGTTGGTGGAGCTGAGAGAGTTCTGAGAGAACTGTGACTAATCCAAAGTCACCCAGTAGGCTTCATGTGGAAGAATGGGAAAGGAAATCTAATTCACCAGATGAGAGTCTGCCTCTCAAGTGGAAGAGTGGGGAATCAAACCCAGTTCTCCAGACTGGAGTCCACCTGCTCTTAACCACCACACCACGCTGGCTCTCTCTCTCTTTCTCTGAGTGGAGGTGGGGCCAGATCAGGTCAAAGATATCAGAGCAGACACATGCATTGAAGGGAAACAGGAAAGACCAAGGGCTGATTTATTTATTCCAGGAATTTCCTAATCTGGAGTTGGCAACACTATTTGTAAAGTAGTTAGAATAAGAGTCACTGGTGAAAGGTTACCCTTTGAAGGCCATGGCTAAGTAGAGATTTCAACTCAGATCTTCCAGGATCTACTCCTACTTTGGCATATTAGCCCTCACCTCTATGACACCCAGCGTGGTGGGGTGGTTAAGAGCAGGCGCACTCTAATATGGAGAACTGGATTTGATTCCCTGCTCTGCCGCTTGAGTTGTGGAAGCTCATCTGGTGAACTAGATTAGCTTGGGCACTCCATCACATGCTGGCTGGGTGACCTTGGGCTAGTCACAGTTCTTCAGAGCTCTCTCAGCCCCACCTACCTCACAGGGTGTTTGTTGTGAGGGGGGGAAGGGAAAGGAATTTGTAAGCCCCTTTGAGTCTCCTTACAGTAGAGAAAGTTGTCTTCTGCACAATTAGGGGGCATCCATTGAAAATGCTGGGGGGAAGAATTAGGACTAATAAAAGGAAACACTTCTTCACGCAACGTGTGATTGGTGTTTGGAATATGCTGCCACAGGAGGTGGTGATGGCCACTAACCTGGATAGCTTTAAAAGGGGCTTGGACAGATTTATGGAGGAGAAGTCGATTTATCTCTACCAATCTTGATCCTCCTTGATCTGAGATTGCAAATGCCTTAACAGACCAGGTGATCGGGAGCTACAGCCGCAGAAGGCCATTGCTTTCACATCCTGGATGTGAGCTCCCAATGGCACCTGGTGGGCCACTGCAAGTAGCAGAGAGCTGGACTAGATGGACTCTGATCTGATCCAGCTGGCTTGTTCTTATGTTCTTATGTAGAAACTCTGTTCTTCTCTTCATTTGCTCATCTGATTTAATTTGACCTTCCTATTTCCTTTTGCAACAGTTGTTTGGCCCCTGAGAAGAAGGCCCACACGTTAGACTCAGCCATGTCAAGAGCAGCTGATAGACCTTGCAAAGGTGTCCTGAAACATCTCTGTTTTCAAGGTTGACAGCAATCCTTGGATGGCCATCTGTGTCCTTTTTGGCGTTTGACAGATAAGGGCATTAGCAAAGGTTTAACTCGCATTTGGACAGAAATCCCACATCCCACTTGCTAATCGTAAGCATAGCTGGACTGGTGCGATATGAGCATTTAAACAGTGCGATTGTATCCCTCTGGAGGTACTCGGCATATTGCGCTGGAACAAATCTAAAGGCAGGCCAATCCAAACAGCTTTGATTCGGCTAGGATCTGGGCACGAATATTTTAATAACGCTTTGGGCAGGAGACAGGTCCTAAATTGGGCGGTTCCATGTTCCATGGCAGATCTTCCAGCCTCATAAAGATCCATTATCCGGCAATTATGGCAGATGGGCATCTGGCGCCCCCATCAAAGGCTGCAGCAACCTGGCAGTTTCCACTCGACACAAGGACGGCTTTGTCATTGGGCCAGGTAAATTCTAAACCTGCATTTTCTCTTTCTCTGTGCGTTTTTTCCCAATCCAAGATGGAAACAAGGAGAAAAAAAACATTTCAGGGTGTCACTTGAAGACGTTTCTTATGATGCCACCCTAGTTTTGTGAAGTTAGGTTCAGGGGGGCCAAAGTTAGGGACCCTCAAAGGGGTAGCCCCCATCTCCTGTTAACTCCCATTGGAAACAATGGGGGCACCCCTTTTGTGGGTCCATAACTTTGGCCCCCCTGAACCAAACTTCACCAAACTCAAGTGGTATCATCAGGACAGTCTCCTGATGATAACCTGAAATATTGGTGCCGCTAGCTTTAAAACTGCGCCCCCTGCAGGCCAAATCATGAAAAACACTCAAAAATACAAAACAATTCAGACCGACCCAAATTTTTCGGATATACCCGAATATTTGGGTATACCGAATATGTTATTTGCCTTGTTTGGGCATACAGATAATTTTATGCCTGAAAAAAATCCAAATTTATCTGAATTTTTAGGGTATTTACCAAGCCTAGCTAGAGAGTCCAGCATGTATTGAATACCTGGCATTCCAGACTTGCATGCCTTTGTTCCAAACCACCTTTACTCAGCTCACATGGCCATGCATGGATTTTCTCCCCTGTGAGATCACTTGGAATTAATGGCTGTCTAAAAATGGCCTTTTCTCATTGAGTTTTTGCTGAAATTGACTTCTTAACTACACTGGCTTTCTTTCTCCCTTATATATGTTATCATTTGCTAGTCATTTCTCCAGTTTCTTGTTAGCTTTCTTTGATGTCCATGTCTTTTTTAAAAATTTGTTTGTTTGTTAATTACATTTTTAGGCCACCCTTCCCTTTACAGGCATAGGGCGGCTTACAACACCACAGATTGAACCCATTTCATCATGACACATTAAGAAGAAAAAGAAGAGTTTGGATTTGTATCCCCCCTTTCTCTCCTGCAAGAGACTCAAAGGGGCTTACAATCTCCTTGCCCTTCCCCCCCTCACAACAAACACCCTGTGAGGTGGGTGGGGCTGAGAGAGCTCCGAGAAGCTGTGACTAGCCCAAGGTCACCCAACTGGCGTGTGTGGGAGTGCACAGGCTAATTTGAATTCCCCAGATAAGCCTCCACAGCTCAGGCGGCAGAGCTGGGAATCAAACCCGGTTCCTCCAGATTAGATACACAAGCTCTTAACCTCCTACGCCACTGCTGCTCAATTGAAGTCTAACTGTAAATAATCCAGAACCCAGATGGCTACAGTGTACTTTTCAATAAATAACCCCCTTTCTAACCCTGAAAATTCTGCTGAGGGGACCCTACTAAACTTCCCTAAAGGGACAGAAAGGAGGGTTAGGGTTGCTCCTTCTTCAGTGACATCTTCTCAAAGATATAAACATGATTATCAAGTCACCTCTTAACCTACTCTGCTGCAGACTAAACATACCGAGCTCCCTAAGTCTCTTCTCATAGGGCATGGATTCCAGACCTTGTACCATTTTGGTCACGCTCCTCTGGACCCATTCCCAAATGTCAATATCCTTCTTGAGTTGTGGTGCCCAGAACTGGACACAGTATTCGAGGTGAGCTCTGACCAACGCAGAATAAAGTAGTACTATTACAGCCCTTGGTCTCGACACTATATCCCTGTTGATGCAGCCTAGAATCACATTGCCTTGGTTGGGTTGGGTTGCCAACTTCACGCAGGAAAATTCCTGGAGACACGCGGGTCAAACCTGAGGAGAATAGAGTATGGGAAGGGCATGTACAACTTTTACATTGCGCCCTCCTTCTCCCCCCTTTTACATTCTGAGCCCTTCATTTTATGGGGCCCTCAGCTCTCTGGGTTTGTTTGTTTTTTCCAGGGTGGGTTTATTATATCTTATGAAGTTTTACGCTGGACTCCGCTGTAATTTTGTTTCATTCACTGTTTTAACTGGGTTTTAATGTGATTGTTTGGTGCTATGATGTTCACCGCCCAGAGCTCTTCGGGGGAGGGGCGGTATATAAAATTGATTATCAATAAATAAAATAAATAAATGGCTATAAAGGCATAAGCTTCCATTCATCAAAAGGTTTCTAGAAAGGAATGTTTAGCATGTTATTACAAAAGTTTCATAGAATTACCTTTTCATACATAATTTCTTGTCAGTAAGAATTTGGGTTGTCTTTACTTTCCAGATCTCTCCACCCTTTGCTTTGCCCTTGTTCTTGTCATTGGGGGAAAGCACCTGGTTCCTTTGATGTGGGAAAGATTAGATAAAAATGAAAGGACACTTCAGTAACATTGCCTGTCGTGTGACTTCAGGCACATACTTTTCATGGTGAATTATGAATGACACTTCTGTGTCCTCGCATTAGGTGATAAGAGGTGCTAAGAGTCATTGTAGGAAAGCCGTTGTTCATTGTTGTTTGTTTGAAAGGAAATCCTTTTTTTGTCCGAAAGTCACTTGTGCGATGCTAACAGATTCCATTGCGACAGACCCAACAGCTGAACCCCTCTAATTTGCTCACACGGAAAAGTAGGGTTGCCAGCTCTGGGTTGAGAAATACCTGGAGATTTTGGAGGCGGAGTCTGAGGAAGGCAGGTTTTGGGGAAGGGCATAATGCCATAGTATCACAGAGAGCCAGCGTGGTGTAGTGGTTAAGGGCAGGTGCACTCTAATCTGGAGAACCGGGTTTGATTCCCCGCTCCGCCACTTGAGCTGTGGAGGCTTAGCTGGTGAACCAGATTAGCTTGTGCACTCCAGCATATGCCAGCTGGGTGACCTTGGGCTAGCCACAGTTCTTTGGAGCTCTCTCAGCCCCACCCACCTCACAAGGTGTTTGTTGTGGGGGGGGGGGAAGGGAAAGGAGCTTGTAAGGCTCTTACAGGAGAAAAAGAAGGATATAAATCCAAACTCCTCCTCCTCTTCCTCCTCTTCCTCCTCCTCCTCCTCTTCTTCTTCTTGCCTATGGAGCAGCAGTGGCGTAGGAGGTTAAGAGCTTGTGTATCTAACCTGGAGGAACCGAGTTTGATTCCCAGCTCTGCCGCCTGAGCTGTAGAGGCTTATCTGGGGAATTCAGATTAGCCTGTACACTCCCACACACACCAGCTGGGTGACCTTGGGTTAGTCACAGCTTCTCGGAGCTCTCTCAGCCCCACCTACCTCACAGGGTGTTTGTTGTGAGGGGGGAAGGGCAAGGAGATTGTAAGCCCCTTTGAGTCTCCTGCAGGAGAGAAAGGGGGGATATAAATCCAAACTCTTCTTGTTCTTGTTCTTGTTCTTGTTCTTGTTCTTGTTCTTGTTCTTGTTCTTGTTCTTGTTCTTGTTCTTGTTCTTGTTCTTGTTCTTGTTCTTGTTCTTGTTCTTCTTCTTCTTGTTCTTCTTCTTGTTCTTGTTCTTCTTCTTGTTCTTGTTCTTCTTCTTCGTGCCTATGCATCTTTCCCTGCCCTGCACACATGCCCGGCTGCTGCTGACATTGACATAAATCTTTTTTATTGCAACAACAGCAACCTTTATTAGGCATATAAAATAGATGCTAATATGTTACCAGACATTTGTAATGTACAAAGCAAGAATATGATCAAAACAAAGACAGAGAAACTGTATTTAGCATTAGATGTTACTTACAGTTTTGTCACTTGTAAGAGAAATTTTGCTACTTTTTCCAAGAGCATGACATCTTAATTATTAAGCAGAAGCCCCACAGCAAAATTACCAGAATCACTTACAGATTTGTCTAGGGCCAGCCAAGGAGAGAAATTCTTGATACCCACATATCTCGGACAGTCGAGTATAATGTGAGCAAGAGTCTCCCCTTGATTTTTGCAGTGTGGACAAACCTGATCCTGGAGAGGGATAGTTAAATAGCGACCTTTCGTAATGGCCGATGGCAAAGTACTACATCTGGCCCTTGTAATAATCCATCTCTGTTGGGGTTCCATTAATAATTCAAGATATTTGGCTACATGCCCCTGTTCAGGTATTATTCTGAGAGAAAGGGGTGAGCATAACTAATTCGCTTGCCTCAATAAGAGATGGTATACCTGTTCTCTGTCTGCTTTTTAAGGTTCGGAACATCTCACTTGGTGATAACATACAGAGATCTTCAAATAATAAACCTAGAGCAGTGATGAAAAACCTTTTTGAGACCGAGTGCCCAAACTGCAACCCAAAACCCACTTATTTATTGCAAAGTGCCAACACAGCAATTTAACCTGAATACTGAGGTTTTAGTTTACAGAAAACGGTTGGCTCAGAGGCATGCGTTACTCAGGAGTAAGCTTGGTGGTAGTCGGTGGCTTTGCTTTGAAGCAACCGTGCATCTCTTCCAATGGGTAAATCACTACCCTAGGAGGGTTTAGTCAGAAGCAAGCCCCATTGCCAGCAACTGAGCTTACTCCCAGGTAAAGGATTGCGCTTTTGTTCTTTGCATGAAAATCAGTGGGGTTTAGCAGCGCTTAACAGGATTACCTACACTGCTTCCCCAAAACTTGGTCTTAGGTTTAATGCTAATAATCGAACCCAGCGGCCCAGATCAGCCTAGATGTGGGGGGGGGGTACTCTGTGCGTGCCCACAGAGAGGGCTCTGAGTGCCACCTCTGGCACTCGTGCCATAGGTTCGCCACCACTGACCTAGAGAGTAAGTTTTTGATTTGAGTAGTGGATACCATTCAGATGTGAATAGGTCTGGGAGACCACAGAAATCTGTGCAGCATGCCCCCCCTTTCCCTGATGGCACTGAGCAGTGGGTGCCGCTGGACTGGCTCCCGGTTGAATTCCGGATTGTCTTCAAGGTATGGGTGCTTACCTTTAAGGCCTTATGCGGCCTGGGACCCTCATACCTCCGGGACCGCATTACCCCATATGTCCCTACTAGGCCTCTGCGCTCAGCAGAGGCCAATTTGCTGGTAGTCCCCGGCCCCTCAATGATGCGGCTGGCCTCCACTCGGGCCAGGACTTTTACAGCCCTGGCCCCTGCCTGGTGGAACACTCTTCCTCCAGCTGTCCGGGCCCTGCGGGACCTTGGTGAGTTCCGCAGGGCCTGCAAGACGGAGTTGTTCCACCGGGCCTTTGGAGTGTCCAGCCGTTGACTGTGTGCCCCCTTCACCCTCCTATGTTTGGGCCTATTACTATCTATGTGACCCATGCTTTTCTCCTGGGAGGGTCTAATAGGAATTGCGGGCATTGTTTATTGTTTATTGTTTATTATTTGTTGTGCATTTTAAATCTAATTTAAATTATTTACAGTCTATATGTATCTGAAATTTTATGTTGTTAACCGCCCAGAGCCCTTCGGGGATTGGGCGGTATATAAGACTGATAAATAAATAAATAAAAAAAAATGAGTGGCAGAGAAATCACAGGCAAACAGGAAGGGAAATGGCTTCCTGGGGTGAGAGAGGAACAAGAGAAGAAGAAGAGTTTGGATTTATATCCCCCCTTTCTCTCCTGCAGGAGACTCAAAGGGGCTTACAATCTCCTTGCCCTTCCCCCGCTCACAACAAACACCCTGTGAGGTAGATGGGGCTGGGAAAGCTCCAAAGAACTGTGACTAGCCCAAGGTCACCCAGCTGGCGTGTGTGGGAGTGCACAGGCTAATCTGAATTCCCCAGATAAGCCTCCACAGCTCAGGTGGCAGAGCTGGGAATCAAACCCGGTTCCTCCAGATTAGATACATGAGCTCTTAACCTCCTACGCCACTGCTGCGGGTCCTGCCAGAAGCCCTGGGTCCTGATAGCTAGCCCACCTGAGAGTTTGTTGATGCCTGCTCTGCTTCAATACAAGAAATTGAACACTTTTATGCAAGTGCCCAGGAAGCAACATTTAGGCGCTCTGAGGCATTTAATTAATGGAGTTTTAATTGGTTTTACGAAGGATGTTCTATTTTCGCGTCGTATTTTAAGCTTGTCTTTAGACGGGAAAAGGCAGGCTAGAAATCCAATAAAATATCCCACATCTCAACAAGATGAGCAGATAATCGCCAGCCACTGTAACGCAAAAGCAGGAAACAAAGCAGAATCAAATATGGTTGGCGGATTTAGGCGAGGGACACGAAATGAAGCTGGAGAATTCTAGGAAGGCAACAGGATACTGGGCTAGCTGAACTACTATATGATCAGGATTCATATCTGCAAAGGTAACCAGAGGCATAGCAAGGGGGGAAAGCACCCAGTGCACTGTTGCATCCTCTGCCCCTGCCCCGGAATGTCCCTACACCACCCTGGAATGCCACACCCTGCCACACTCCTGGAATGCCCCACAGGGGCGCCCGCCTGGTGTGCCGCCCCCCTCCTACCCCCTTGGAGCAATGCCTCTGAAGGTAACTATGGTCGATTCCGCACTTGCGTTATCGACCTAAGTTCGAGCTGCATTGGACCTAAGTGCTCCGCACAACCACTGGGATCGACATGGTTTTGTACCAGCTTCGCCCCATGTAATGGTCAAATTTCCGACTCCAGTTGGGAACTACTACTTTTCCAGGGAACCACGCTCGAACTCAGCTCGATTCCAGTAAAGTGCGGAATCTCTGGTGCCAGGAGTCTCCATTCAGCCAATCACAGCTGAGTGTTTCGGGCATGCGTACAGCTGGCCAATCAAAAAGCGCCACCTTCGTCCCTCCATTCCTGTGGCAGTTTTTTTATAACGTGTGTGGGGATAGATGGAACATGGCCTTAGAACAGTAGCCAATTGGAACGGAGCGGCGAAGAGGCACAGGATGATTCTGCCCTCTGAGCTGGGATCAAGCTGGTTGCAGTGGGGTAGGGCTGGTTGCAGTGGGGTAGGGCTTTGACCTAGGGAACTGGGTCAAACCTATTTTACTCATGTGCGGAATCGCCCTATGTGATTTTTGATGGGTAAAACAGATTGAAAGCTTTGTTGCAGTGGGGTAGTGTTTTATCCACAACTGTATCTCATGTCCCCTATTTGCGTACCTAACAAACAGTATACATTAATGCTGATGTGAATCATTCTTCTGCAACCACATGGAAAATTGGCTTCATAGTGCCAGAGATGGCCCAATTAAATAACTGCTTACTTGGTGGAGATGGTGCTGCCGCTCGCAAACCGACAGCCAGTTCAGAGCTTTTCCGTGTCACTGCAAATAGGCAGTGTTGATTTCGGGAGCAAAACATCACAGATCGACCTGACTCTCTTAAACACAATGTCTGCGCCGGATCTTAATTGAGCAAGTCACATCAAATACACTGAGTCAACCTGTCTGCGTTATACATTAAGAAATACATTAAGACAGCACTTTCTACAAAAGATTCAACCAAAGCCCTAATACTTTTTTCATTCTACTTTATGCTGCATTTACTTGCCTCAGTTCACTTTATGCAACTCATTCTGGAAGGCAGGAAACTGTGTATTAATTCATTTTGCCAAAAGATCCATAGCCTGCTCCCATTGCTAGACATGGTCTGTGTTTGAAAGGCTGCAGGTACCAGAGCTACTTAGCAATCATTATCATTTGTCCTTCGAAGAACTGGAAAGGCTTTTGTTTGTTTGTTTGCTTGTTCGTTGTGTGAGCTATGAAAGAAGCAGCAATTGGTAAAATGCCACAGAGGCAGGGCCGGAGCAAGGGGGAACTGTGCCCGGGGCACGCTCCCACCCGCCCTGCTCCCAGAATGCCCTGGAACACCCTGGAACGCCCCCACACCGACATGCGCTTGGCGCATCATACACACTTGTCCCCTTGGCGCTACGCCACTGCATAGAGGAAAGAGTTACCAGCAACTGAGTGTGGGCTAGGAATCTCCTGGAATTGACTTATCTCCAGACAACATAGATTGCTTATTTGTTATTTATTTAAAAGAGGCAGCGTGGTGTAGTGGTTAAGAGCAGGTGGGCTATAATCTGGAAAACTGGGTTTGATTCTCCAGTCCTCCATGTGAGCAGGGGACATTAATCTGGAGAACCAGGTTTGTTTCCCCACTCCTCCACATGAAGCCTGCTGGATGACCTTGGGCTAGTCACAGTTCTCTCAGAACTCCCTCAGCCTCACTTACCTCAGAAGGTGTCTATTTGCCTTCTTCTTCTTCTTCTTCTTCTTCTTCTTCTTCTTCTTCTTCTTCTTCTTCTTCTTCTTCTTCTTCTTCTTCTTCTTCTAAATTTAGAGCAACGAACATTCTGTCCTTTTGATAGTTCACAAGACAGATTGTCCATCTATATTTAGCCTTTTATGAAAGAGCAGGATTAGTCCCTGATGACCCAGGATAGCCCAACCTCATCAGATCTCAGAAACTAAGCAGCATCAGCCACAGTTTGTACTTGGGAAGGAGACAACAAAGGAAGTCAAGTTAGTACACAGAGGCAGGAAATGGCAAACCACATCTGATTGTCTCTTGCCTTGAAAATTCTGCAGGGTCACCATAATTTGACTGTGACCTGATGGCATTTTCCCCCACTAATGAAAAAGCAAATTAAGTCCGGTGTCCTGGAGCCACAAAAAACAACTCCTACTATTTGAACATGCTGCAATGTCACTGTAATGAATCTCTGGCCCCTTCCGCACACGCAAAATAATGCATTTTCAAACCACTTTCACAACTGTTTACAAGTGGATTTTGCCATTCCGCACAGCTTCAAAGAGCACTGAAAGCAGTTTGAAAGTGCCTTATTCTGCATGTGCGGAAGGAGCCTCTGTTTATTTAGCACTAAAAACACCCATTGGTAAACCTTTTTTTTCTCTTTTTTTACTAATTGCAGCTAGAATGCTTTTTTGCCCTACGTCGGAAAAAAGCAAACGGGATTCCCTTAGATAGGTGACATGCTAAACTAAGAAATATAGTGGCACTTGAAAGTTTAACAAATAAGATCAGACTAATTCAGGGGAGGAAAAAGAAAGATGATTTGACCGAGTTTTATAATTTATTTAATGGAATTTCAAGAGCATAGCTCGTTAAAGAATTTTCTTTAATGATTGGAGGGTCTTACATGAAAATTTTGAATGAGTACTGAATAGTTATAGCTGAGAATTTTTTTAAAAAAAGAAATGAATAGATAAAGTTTCAGTCATCGTCATAGAGAAAAGCACACACCTTTTTCTCTCTTTCCTCTTTCCTCTCTTTGCTGTGTTTTTGTTTTCATTACAACACCTTGGTGGTATTATCTTTTATATTGGATATGAGGTTACAATATGGCTCTTTTGTTTGTACTGTTGTGCAGTTGGTATTTTTTTTCTGCATGTGGGTATATTTAGCATTTTTAAACACACAAAAATAGTAATGACTCGGGTTTTGGTTTATGCCACTGTCCCAGGTCTTATGGTACCTGGTTCTAAATGCTATACATTGCTGCCTTTCCCACTCTAGACTCAAAGCCCACCTAGAGAAAAAACACCTTCTGGTCCAGTAGAGCAATTTCTAGACTGACAAAGTCTTGTGTCAAATCTGTTTCCATCTTGTATGGCAAGGGGGTGTGGGGGGAATAAAAATGAGGAACACACATAGCGGAGGGGGAAAACACTACTGAATGCCAGTGCGTGTGAACATGATCTTGGGGTGTGGGTGGACAGTGAATTAAATATGAGCAGCCGATGTGATGCAGCAACAAAAACAGCTAATGTGATCTTGGGGTGCAACAACAGAGGCATAACATACAAACTGCAAGATGTCACAGTCCTGCTGTACTGTCTGCATTGGTCAGTCCTCACCATGTACAGTTCTGGAAGCCTCACTTCAAAAAAACCCATTATCCCAAATCTCCACCTCCAAAATACATACATTAAGGCCTAGAACAGTAACTAAGAAGAAGAAGAGTTTGGATTTATATCCCACCTTTCTCTCCTGTAAGGAGACTCAAGATGGCTTCTACATAAGTCTCTTTCCCTTCCTCTCCCCACAACAGACACCTTGTGAGGTAGGTGGGGCTGAGAGAGCTCCAAAGAACTGTGACCAGCCCAAGGTCACCCAGCAGGAATACAGGAGTGCGGAAACACATCTGGTTCACCAGATAAGCCTCTGCCACTCTGGTGGAGGAGTGGGGAATCAAACCCTGTTCTCCAGATTAGAATCCACCTGCTCTTAACCACTACACCATGCTGTAAGGGGGAGGGAGTTACCAAGCATATTTTCTCTTTTACATATCCATGGCTACTAGTCAGCATAGAAACTAGTTATGATACATATCTATTCTCTCCAGTATCAGAAGAGTATGCGTGTTCCATTAGGGTCTGCTACAACATGACTTTTGTTGTGTTCTTATGGATCCGGCAACCCTAGGTTCTATAGACATATGACAGCAATTGTGAAACACTTTCCAGCGCCATTTTAGACTACCTGTTAGGGAGGCTATAGGAGCACGAGTCCCATACCTGCATTTGGACATCAGGCTGTATGAACTTACAAGCATGTATGAACTTTCCCCTGTGACAAATGATCAGTTTTGTCAAGTGATTCCTACAAACTTGTAGACATGGACAATCGAACAGGGACAATTATCCTAAGAAGGCAATGGAAAGAAGCTTGAATTGCAGTTTGAGGTTTGTAAAAAAAAAAAGACTCTGTCTCAGCTGAGATGGAAAATCCATCTTTTTTTTTAAGCTTCTGTAGGATGAACTATCATTTATGCTGCAGGAAATCATCCATTCGGGCCGCAAAATCAATGCTCTTAATAACTTATTTTCCCCCCATTTTTAATTTATGTGGTTCCATCTTCGACTGCGCTCCTTGTTCCTGTCTTGCGGTAAAAGTCCAGAGATCTTTGCAAAGACATTCGTACTGAGACGGGACGGAGGTTTCCTCTTTAAATCAGACTACTATATCGTTAATAACGCCATATCGTTAATAAAGCATGCTGTTTGCCCATTAATGACATTTGGGCTTCTTTGATGCCAGAGACAAGGACGGGAAAGAGTATTTTGTGCTTCGTCTTGCAAAAAAGAATCCACCACGTTGCACTGAAATGGAAGGTATTGCCTATTGCTAGTCCTTCCCGTTAACCCTAAGACTGCAATTAACAGAATTTTTTTTAAACTCAGCACAATTTAGTGCTGCATAAAATGAATAGTACTGTATAATATTCAGAGCTTCAAAATATTTGTTTAAAGTAGAATAAATGAGAAAAAGGACGAGAGCTTCTTTTTTTACTATTTTAAAGCAGACGGAGAACACTTAATGGTCAGAATTTGTTCCTATTTCACAATCCCCCTTTTCTTGGCACGGAGTCTGCATTGTCTTAGAATGGAAATTGATTTTTTCCCCTCATTTTCTCCATTAGTAAGTAATGATTTTTATTTTATATAGAACATGAAGCTAAGTTCTTGGTGTATTCTGTATACTTTGAAGCATGCTGAAGTAGTTTACAAACATTTGCACCACATTTAAATTAAGTAAATGACTTACCTTCAAAAGATGTAGCTCTTCATTGATACATTGCCTATAGGTCACATTCAGGCCCCTTCCGTACATGCAGAATAAAGTTCTTTCAATCCACTTTCACAATTGTTTGCAAGTGGATTTTGCTATTCTGCACCATAAAATCCAGCTTCAAAGTGCATTGAAAGTGGATTGAAAGTGCATTATTCTGCATGTGCGGAAGGGGCCTATTTAAAAGTCTATTTAAAGTCATATCATGCTTGGAGGAATGAGAAGCGATTTGGTACTCCTGGATATGCTACTAACCATTATTTCACTAAGTTGCACAAAGGGAGTCCATTAGGATTAGGATAACCTTCACAATGAGAAGAACAGTTTGATAATCAACCAGTCACTTTGAGGAGGGGGCACATGTGGTCTTCAAGTGGAAGCTAGACTTACATTTCTCAGGGATGTTCAAGCTTTGTATCTCTTGTATTGAGTGACAGGCTAGGCTATGTGTTACATCCCTTCAAGCCCCTCTTGGAGACCTTATGAATCAATGACCTCCAAACCATCCTATTATTAACAACCAAATGTTTTATTTGCAGACTCAGAACATTTTAAATGAATCCCCTTTTAAAACAATTCTCTGACTGAAACTTTTTGAAAACGTCTTCAGTCGCTGTGCGATCTAATTTTACTATGTTCCCCATGCTTCTCTGCTTCTCTTAACTTCCTCCTCAGTTTTTCTGAGCTCACTGTGTCCCCCCCTCACCTGTTTGATTTCAATCATGTCTGATTGTTTGTTTGTTTTTAATCTGGGGGGGTGTCTTTGAATCATCCAATAAACAAGGAATAGTGAATGCAACTCGAGGGAGTGTAGCATTGAAGCATTGATTCAACACAGAACTCAAAAAAGGCAGGGGGAATCACATAATGGCAGGCAGGAATTGTTTTAAGATGGTGAGTGCAGACATACCTTGTGGTAAAGAGGGGAGTTTAAAACGTTTTCCTAATGTTTTCTGTGATTCACGTGGAAAGAGTCACTGTCATAAGTCACAGGGGCCTTTGACAGTCTTGAAGTTGGACTGCAAGCCATCCGACAGGGAACTGTGTCTCTTGGCGGGGTAGATCTATTGAAGGAAATTGCTCCTTTCGGAGACTCCTCGCTTGGTGACAATTTAGACCCTCCACAACATCCATGGGAACTTCATTATCCACCTTGTTGCTCGTGGTGCTTTGCGTGTGTGTGTTTTCACTCCCCTTCCTTCTCTTTATTACTCTCTGCCGGTGTTCTAAAAGATGACGGAGTTAATAAGTTAACCTATAAATAAACACTCCTTCTTTCCTCTGCCCCCCCTCCAATTCCCCCAGTTGCGAGGCGAGTCTATTAGGTCCAAAGCCATCATTTCTGTTTTGCATAATTGACATCATTATCTGTCAGGTTGCTCGGCTTAGGTTGGCAGTCATTATGAGATCATTAGAAAAGGGGTTGTAATAAGTTCAGAAGGCCGATCGGCTGCATTCTAATCACTGGAGAAGAGAGTGCGGATACAGGCCGCGGGGAGAAAGTATTGAAGCAGAGAGAGGATTTTTAATGACCAAATCAAGTTAGGGAAATGCTCCACCTGTGCCCCAATGAACAGGATAATTTCAGCCGGTGGCTGGAGCAAATACTGTATTTTCCCTTTCCCTGGACCAGTTCCTTCCAGCTCAACCGGTGGGGGCGGAGGAGAGAAGGCTATTTGGATAGGGAAAAAAAGGCTTTGCAAATAGGATGTTTTTTAATTAAAAAAAAGGAGCCTCATTCAAACTTGAAGGTGATTAGAAGGAATGGAAAGAGATATTCCATTTCATTGGCAAGCCTTTGCATTTTTCCACAGTTGTTGTGCGAGAAGCAAATAACCTTAATAGATTTTTTTCTTCTAGGGCTGTGTGCCTATAAAAGCCAGGAAAAGGGTCTGGAACAAATTATCCGCAGTCTGCAGAAAAATGTTAGTTTGTAAATTAGATACCTGCTAAATGTTAGTTTATAAGTTAGATATCATAAAAACCAACATAGCGAAGACTAAGCGTTTAGGTTGCTAACTCTGCTTTGAGAAATTCCTGGAGATTTTTTGGGTGCAACTTGTTGAGGGTGGTTTTGAGAAGAGGAGAGACCTCAGAAGGGTTTAATATTCTATTATTGTAAGATATTTTGAACTAAAAGGAAAGGAGGCATATAAATTTGGGTAAATAAATAGCACCCATCCTCCTCCTCCTCCTCCTCTTTCTTCTTCTTACTGTTGTTGTTGTTGTTCTGGTCCTCAGCTACCAGAGAACAGAGCTACCACAGATCAACTCTGCCCTCTCCCATTAAGGTGGGCCCAAGGCGAATCACAACACAATAAAATGTGTCATATCACAATTAATAAAAAGCGTAATCATACTGGGCAAGAATCTCACCCTCCCCCCAGTCCTCCAATAGGATCTATGTAGCCAGGGTTACAGAAGGATAAGATAAATGTTGTTTACAAAATCTAGATACAAAAATTCTTAACACAGTATCCCCTTTGAAAATCAGGAATTCCGAGTCCTCAAAAACTGAGGAGAAATGTTGATGAGCAGAATTTAAGAGGCCTCCTTATCTAATGGTATACTCTTTTGAAAAAAAACTATGAAATTTAGGAATTTAAGCAGGGATTGGCTGTGCATCCATTTGCCTTAGCGATAGGAGAGGGACTGAAAGGCATATTTTTGCGTCTATGTAGAAGAAACATTTTTTTTTTCTAAAGGAAAGAAGAGTGCATTAAAGAAGAGAGGAGACACGGACACATAAACATCCATTTGAAATGGAGAGGACATTGAATTGAAAAACTCATCTTTCTCTGAAGTAGCTTTCTGTTCTACATTTTAATATTACCTGGAGTCCATTTACTCTGCAGTGGGGGAGAAAATATTGAGAGAGAAAGAGGGAAGAAAGTCTCCGGAAAAGTGCTTGCGTAATCTTTGAGAATAAGTGGACTTCTCGGTGGTATAATATTAACACATCGGGGATAATCTAAAGTATGATTACTATGGAAATTGCCTCGCTAGCTGTGAATAATGTGGAAGGGTATTTGGGTAGTGTCTTGTTCTCTCCCGTTTCCCCACATTTTTTTTTACGGAGGAGAGAAGGCTATTTGGTTGTTGGAACATTCTAAACGGAAACCTTTGGCTTCAGTTATGGCAAAGGATATGTAGAAACAAGACACGGATGGGGTTCCCTTTTTCCATCTCACCTGCGTTGTAGAGTTTCTAATTTATTTTGCTCAAAAAAAATAGGTCATATTAATTTAATTTAATTGATTTTAATTTAATTGATTTTAATTCAATTGATTTTAATTTAATTGATTTTTATTTAATTTAATAGGCAACAAGAGTGCAGGCTACATTGTGTAGGATCAATACATAAGAAGAGCCGGCATACAAATCACTAGGGCACCCATGAGCTTGCGCGGATGCGGGAATATTTTATCCCATTTTACACCAAAGGTTTTTTTAAAAAAATGTATCTGAACCAGGGTTTCCAATTTTCAGACAGAGCCAGCGGGGTGAGGTGGTTAAGAGCAGTGCACTCTAATCTGGAGAACTGGGTTTGAATCCCCACTCTACCACTTGAGCTGTGGAGGCTTATCTGGGGAACCAGATTAGCTTGGGCACCCCAGCACATGCCAGCTAGGTGTCCTTGGGCTAGTCACAGCTCTTTGGAGCTCTCTCAGCCTCACCTACCTCACCAGGGTGTTTGTTTTGGGGGAAAGGGAAAGGAGATTGTAAGCCCCTTTGAGTCTCCTTCAGGAGAGAAAGAGGGGATATAAATCCAAACTCTTCTTCTTCTCTTCAGGTGGGGCCTAAAGTTTTCTCTGAAATACAGGTGATCTTCAGACAACAGAGATCAATTCCCCTGTAGCCAGAGGTGGGATCCAGCAGGTTCTCACAGGTTCCCGAGAGTAGGTTACTAATTATTTGTGTGTGCCGAGAGGGGGTTACTAACTGGTGATTTTGCCACGTGATTTTTGCCTTCGTTACACCCCTCCTCTCAGCAGTAGCGCGCAGAACTTGAAGCAGTCTAGCAGGAGGTGCACCGGCGTGCGTGGCAGCCTGTGCCTGCGTGCATTCGTTTCCCGCCCAAGGACCGGCACAGCAGCTGCAGCCTTGCCACAGCCCTGCCCAGGAATGCCCCGCCCCCAGAATGCCCGGCCCCCGTCGTGCCCACCCAGCCCCATTGGTGCTACACCACAGTTTGAATCCCACCACCATGGGAACCTGTTACTAAAATTTTTGGATCCCACCACTGCCTGTAGCCAATGGGTTGCCCATTCTAGCCTAGGCAGTATTGCCAGCCTCAAAGTGGGGCCCGGAGATCTCCTGTAGTACAGTTGCTCTCCAGATAACAGGGATCCATTCTCCTGCAAAAAATCACTGCTATGGTGGGTGGATGATAAGACTCTATGATGCAGAGGCAACCTCCAAGTTGCAGCTGGAGATCTTTTGGGATTAGAAGTGTTCTCCAGGTGATAGAGAGCCAGCAAAGCATAGTGGTTCAGAGCGGAGGACTCTGATCTGGAGAACCAGGTTTGATTCCCCCACTCCTCCACACATGCAGCAGACTCTTATTTGGTGAACTGGATTTGTTTCCCTGCTCCTACACATGAAGCCTACTGGGTGACCTTAGGCTAGTCACAGTTCTTCCAGAACTCTCTCAGCCCCACCTACCTCACAAAATGTCCGTTGTGAGGAGAGGAAGGGAAGGGAGTTTGTAAGCCACCTTGAGTCTCCTTACAGGAGTGAACAGAGGGGTATAAATCCAAACTCCTCTTCTTTTTTGTTGCTAATAGCAGGACAGAAACCACAGTCCTGTGATGTACTGTAACCCGTTACGTTCTCCCGGCAGTATGCCTCCCCATGCAGACATGCAGGCAGCTTGGCTGGAGAACCGGCCCTGCTTTGATTGCTAATGGAGAGAAACTAGAATTTTTAGAAAGCAATCTGTGTGGCCTGAACTCCCTTTCATTTGATCAGCGTTGCTTTCCTTAATTAAAAATAAATAAAGCTTTTCATATTTACCCCAATAGAGCTGATTAAAAAAAGAAACAAACAGCCGCCACTGGATTGTCCTCTGGAGAAATGGTACACACACACACACACACACACACATGCACGCACGCAGGCACGCACGCACGCACGCACGCACACATATAAACACATATTTGCTGACCAGTTTTCTTTCTTGGCTTTTGAACTGTGTATGAAAGGGGACTAATTTCATAATGGCTTCTTATGTAACAGTGATGGCGAACCTTTTCGAGACCGAGTGCCCAAATTGCAACCCAAAACCCACTTATTTATCGCAAAGGGCCAACCCGGCAATTTAACCTGAATACTGAGGTTTAAGTTTAGAAAAAACGGTTGGCTCCAAGGCACGCATTACTCAGGAGTAAGCTTGGTGAAGCAACCGTGCAATGCTTCGAATGGGTGAATCACGACCCTAGGAGGGTTTACTCAGAAGCAAGCCCCATTGCCAGCAACCGAGCTTACTCCCAGGTAAAGGATTGTGCCTAGGTCAGCCTAGATGTGCGTGTATGTGGGGGGGTGATTTTCCGCCCCCCTCATGACAAACTCTGTGCACACGTGCCCACAGAAAGGGCTCTGAGTGCCACCTCTGGCACCCGTGCCATAGGTTCGCCACCTCTATTATATAACTACAATTCTTTCCACCGCAAGACTTCTTTTCTGCAGAAGCTGACAAATAAGTTCCCTTGCCTGTGGACAAGTAGGGACTCACCATACCGCACAACATATGTGACATATACACCTGTGTCCGATTTTCACTGGTTGCAGAAATCAGCCGTAAGAACTTAGGGCAAGGTGGAGGAAAATCAATCACCCTAAGAACAAATGTTGGAAAAGAGGCACACTTTATGGGAACAATATGGTACAAGGAGATAGAAAAGTGTGTGAGAAGCCACAGGTTTGATTTAGGCAAAGCAGAAGCTAATCGACATGAGGATTTTTTAGGTCAAAATGGCTGCAGTCATTCCTGTGTCCAAAGTGTGACTAAGGTCCTGTGTTCAAACTGTGCAGTCCTATAAACATAGGGGCTTTCCCCACTGACAGAGTTGAACTGGTTTCTACCTAGGTTCGCCTCAGTGAATCCCCACTGCCACCGAGCTCAATATTGTTTTGTCTCAGTTCCCCCCCTCAGAACTGCGACATCCTTGTCGCAGTTATGATCTACACTTTTCTGCCAGAACAAGGTCGATAACGCTTCGAAGCTTCGAAGTGGGGAAGCATCGAAACGATACCTCATCCGTTCAACCAATCACAAGCCGCTTTTGTGGCATGCGCAGAATGGGAGAGTCATGCCGGGCAGAAAGCGCATGTAACTGTAAACTGTAAAAACTGTAAAAAAAAAAGAACGCTCCCGTTTCCCGCCATAACACAAGCGCCAATCACGATCGAGGCGCGAAACAGGCACCAAGATGATCCCGCCCACTTAGCTCGGTTCCAGGGGGCCAACTCAGTTGCTGTGGGGACAGCCTGGAATCGCCCTCCACTGAAGGGAACCGAGTCGACCTTAGCTCCCTTCCATAGAGAAGAAGGCTGGGTTGAATCTAATTCAATGACTTTACTTCTTTTTCATGATAAAAAACCCCCGGAACAGACACCACAAAAGTGACATTTGGAAACGTGCTTGCTTGGATGTCTTTGGAAAGATGTCTCATCTGAGCAGAACGTTCTGTTCATTTCACTTGTATCCTGAGAAATTATTTGTCGGGATGGGGGTCTTAGTTGTACGGAAAGCTGGTGGCATTTCTACAAGGGAACATAGGGAACTGTTTTGTTCCTCAACTGACAAAGTCATTCTGGATCCATTTATGCCTCGTAAATCCATCCTGTATTGATTTCCTCCAGAGCAGATGGCCCTGCGTCTTTCCAAAGCGAAGTCAGCGTAGTTGCCTGCTAAAGCCAACATCGTGTCTGACTGATAGCCAAAAAGAATACTTTCTTTTTAAATCCAAGAACCATATTGTGCATACTATAAGGGCAAAAGCTTTCCCCTCCATTTGCCCAAGTCATTGTGTTGGAATCTTATTCCATACGCTCATTTGCAATTGCAAGAGGTATGCCTTCATTTCCCAACTAAGAGCAGTTGCCAGCTTGAACTGAAACATTTGTTTTCGGGTGAAATGCCAGCCTTTGAAGTGGACACACCTGGGAACATTTGATGTGAGAGGCTGTGAGACATCCCTTCCAGTTTCTGAACAGGAAATGGAATCATAGGGCACTTCCACACATGCAGAATAATCCACTTTCAATGCGGGTTATTTCAATGGTCCCAATTTTTGGGAGGCTGTCACACTGCCTTCTGGGGCGCAAGGCAGTGCAGCAGCCTCCCACGCGCGCAGCCGCCGGAGCATGGCCTTCTGGGGCTTGCCGTTTCCCTACCCCCATCCCGGTTCACAAAGGTGACCATCTGGTCACCTTACCCAAGCCTCTTATGGAGGCTCCCAACCGCGGGGAGGTCTGGCGCACAGGCTCGTCCTCCCCACAAAGATGAGCTCCTCTGCCCAAACCGCCCAATGCTGCGACGAATTGAGCAGCAAGAAAGCCCTACCAAGGAGGGAGGGAGGGGGAGGGGGTCAGTTTTCTCCAGGAGTCGAAGAAGGCCGGAGAAACCGCGTGTTGCCTAATATACAGGGAGCGTGCTCCTCCCCTTGCGCTCGTGCGTCACTCGCAAACTGGCCGGGTAAGACTCAGCCGCCCAGAAGGCCACAGGGCATGCATGCACACCAGTGGTGAGATCCAAAAATTTTAGTAACAGGTTCCCATGGTGGTGGGATTCAAACTGTGGGGTAGCGCCAATGGGGCTGGGTGGGGCACGATGGGGGCGTGGCCAGGCATTTTAGGGGCGGAGCATTCCTGGGCAGGGCTGTGGCAAGGATGCAGCCACTGCGCCGGTCCTTGGGCGGGAAACGAATGCACGCAGGCGCAGGCAGGCTGCCACGCACGCCGGGGCACCTCCTGCCAGACTGCTTCAAGTTCTGCGCGCTACTGCTGAGAGGAGGGGCGTAACTAAGGCCAAAATCACGTGGCAAAATCACCAGTTAGTAACCCCCCTCTCGGCACACACAAATAATTAGTAACCTACTCTCAGGAACCTGTGAGAACCTGCTGGATCCCACCTCTGATGCACACTGCTCTGGAGCTCACCATGTGCCCTGTCCTCTGTCGCAATTACAGCCTAGTTTACTCTAGAGCCGTTATTTCAGAAACAAGCCCCCCTCGTGTTTTCCCAAAGAATGTGAGAAAGAGTTATTTCGATGCCTAGGCACCCGAAGGTCAGTGACAGGTGGAGATACAGCCACCTGGACTTCCACCCCCATGAATCAGGGGTCTGCAACCTGCGGCGCTCCAGATTGGCCATGCTGGCAGGGGCTGATGGGATTTGCAGTCCATGAACATCTGCAGAACCACAGGTTGCAGACCCCCTGAGTCGACAGAACCATCCCTTTTCCCATGGATGAAGAATGTGTTAGGGATAAGCCTAGTTATCTTCAAAGCATGTGAAAGGGAGAAGAGAGATCAAGGAAAGAATGTCCCCTTACAGCAGTGGTAACATATAGCAGGCTGAGTACATATGTGTATTGTTGAAGGCTTTCACGGCCGGAATCACTGGGGTGCTGTCTGGTTGCCAGGCTGTATGGCCGTGATCTAGCAGCATTCTCTCCTGACATTTTGCCTGCATCTGTGGCTGGCATCTTCAGAGGATCCTCTGAAGATGCCAGCCACAGATGCAGGCGAAACATCAGGAGAGAATGCCGGGCTGCCATACAGCCCGGAAACCAGACAGCAACCCTGAGTACATATATTTTGTAGCAGCATTTCAATCACTCCGATACCCTCAGGCTACATTGGTTCAGGAATGCAACTCAATAAAGTGAGTGCCCTGACAGTTTCCTCCAGCATTTTCCTCCTGGACTCCAGCTGCCGTTTGGGACATAAACAGCGGCTTCCTCTTCCTCCTCCATGCAAGATGCAGCGTATTCGAAACTCTTGAGCTATTTGGATTTTGCAGGGTTTTTCCCCCTAAGGATATCTTCAGCACCATCACGAATCAAACCCTTCTGTTTGAAATCAATTGTGCGGCGCCCCTTTAATCCGAGCTCTTTCGCGTTGACAACAACCCCCCTGGGAAACCTTGAGGCTCCTCACCACAAGCAACCCCTTCCTTCCCCGGAGACCTCTCTCGCAAGACAAGGTTTGCAGGTGGAGGGGAAATGAGCAGTAGCAAAGCGCCGGTTCAGCGTTGCTTCACGCCGCACCTGCGGGTGACCTTTACATTTCGACACAAGAACACATCAGGCCGGGCAACAGCGGATGACAAACAATACAGCCTGATGTATGGGCTGCACGCTTGGTGGTCTGGATACGGCCCATTTTACTTTGCAATGAACCAAGTGGCCCTGAACATATACATTACACACTCATTTCGGGTAATTGCTTTTTTTCTGCGCCTCATGATACTGGAATGAGGAATTGGATTGTTGATTGGTTTCCCCTCTGTTGAAATATGTGCGACGTCTCCCTCAACCTTGTTTCTTTGTTCTTAAAGAGAGCGAGTTCATTAGAGGGAATGCAGGAAAGTGGTTAGAGCATCGCCCTGTAAACAGGGAGTCTCGTGCGCTGATCTTCGTGTTGCCGTGTGGCTGTAAGGCTGTCGATACCAAATTTTGAAATTTCTGGAGATTCGGTGGTAGAGCCTGGGGAGGGGGGTGTTTGGGGAAGAAGAAGAAGAAGAAGAAGAAGAAGAAGAAGAAGAAGAAGAAGAAGAAGAAGAAGAAGAAGAAGAAGAAGAAGAAGAAGAAGAAGAAGAAGAAGAAGAAGAAGAAGAAGAAGAAGAAGAAGAAGAAGAGGAGGAGGAGGAGGAGGAGGAAGAGGAGGAAGAGGAGGAGGAGGAGGAGGAGTTTGGATTTATATCTCCCCTTTCTCTCCTGCAGGAGACTCAAAGGGGCTTACAATCTCCTTGCCCTTCCCCCTCACAACAAACACCCTGTGAGGTGGGTGGGGCTGAGAGAGCTCCGAGAAGCTGTGACTAGCCCAAGGTCACCCAGCTGGCATGTGTGGGAGTGCCCAGGCTAATCTGAATTCCCCAGATAAGCCTCCACAGCTCAGGCGGCAGAGCTGGGAATCAAACCCGGTTCCTCCAGATTAGATACACAAGCTCTTAACTTCAGCTGTATATAATGCCATAGTGTCCACACACACGTACACGCACACGCACACATATGCACGCACACACACACACACACACAAACACACACACACACACACACACACACACAGAGAGAGAGAGAGAGAGAGAGAGAGAGCAGCCAGGCCCCCCTAGAGGATAGAAACCTTATCTTGGGCCAGTGGTATTCTCTCTCTCACCCCCATTCCACACATATCACTTATCCACTCCTTTATCATGATATTAGTACGCACTCGTCTGCTTGGAAGAATTTCTGGCCGCAATTTTTTTTTTACTTTTTATTTTTTGTTATGTGTTGAATCGATGCTTCCATGCTTCAAAGCTTCATGCCGTGATTCCCATAGCTTGTACGCTCATTACATTCAAGATTTACACACACACACACACACACACGCACACGCACACACACACACACACACGATTTTTAAAAAAATACAAAAATGATTAAAATAAATAGCAGAGGGGGGACGGAGTGAGCTCAGAAAATGGCACCGAGGAGGAAGTTTGGGGATGGCACAGAAGCGGGGGAAACATGTGTTTTTTAAATACAATTTTGTAATTGACCAGGAGTTGAAACGTTGAGGGGTAAATTTTTCATGCCTTCTCATTCTGAATTGAAAGAATAGAAATGAATGAAACTGAAGGTTGGTTTTGTTAAGAACAAAATAAGGGAATCTCAATGGAATGATAGTTTGTGCAAATATTTAGATTCCGTTAGACCAGGGCTGACTACTTATTAATGAGAATTAATTCCCACAAGCACTTCATATTACTGTAAAACTTTATTCAGGGCATCCTGCAAGCCATGGACAAATGTTTTCATATTCTGGATGAATGTTTCATGTACTTTGAGCCCCAGGCTGCAGTGTCCATGGACCTACACCCCAAGTGGAAGCAAATTAAAGTTGGCTTCACCCCCAGAAACATCCCAATCTGCCTCCCACACCTCTGGGTTTTGCCACTGAAGACTAGAGGTGGCTGGATGCTGGGATAGCAAGCCTCTATTGGCATAGACAACACGTAGGGTTGGAGATTCGGACAGTCCAAATCCGAATTTTTACCGAATCTGCACGGATTCGGACGGATTCGGACGAGCAGGGGCCGAATCTGAGCTGTCCGAATCCTAACAGATCCGAATCCATGGGATTCGGATTACCAGCCGAATTGCGTTTTTATTTTTTGGTGTTTTTTCACATTTCGGCCTGCAGGGGACACATTTTTAAACATATCAGCACCAAATTTTCAGGGTATCATCAGGAGACTGTCCTGATGATACCCTCCAAGTTTGGTGCATTTTGGTTTAGGGGGGCCAAAGTTATGGACCCCCAAAAGTGCTGTCCCTATCCCCCATTCTTTCCAATGGGAACTAAGGAGATGAGGGCTACCCTTTTGAGGGTCCATAACTTTGGCCCCCCTGAACCAAACTGCACCAAACTTGGAGGGTATCATCAGGACAGTCTCCTGATGATACACTGAAATATTGGTACCATTACATCTACAAATACACCCCCTGCAGGCACCCCCAGAAATTTGCACAAGATTCTTTGTTCTGCAGTGACTTAGCTGCATTGCTGTCAATAGGGAATTTCTGAGGGGGCTGTGGAGTGCACATTTTTCATGGTAAACCCACAAAACTTTCAGGGTATCTTCAGGAGAGTCTCTGGATGACACCATCCAGGTTTCGGGAACTTTACTTCAGGGGGAAGTGGGAGATGGGCCCTACCCTTTTTGGGTCCCATAGAATTAAACCCCCTGAAGCAAAATTCCCCAAACCTGGATGGTGTCATCCAGAGACTCTCCTGAAGATACCCTGAAAGTTTTGTGACCATACCTTCAGAAATGTGCACCTCACAGCCCTCTACCAGAAATTCCCCATTGACAGCAATACAGCTAAGTCACTGCAGAACAAAGAATCTTAGGCAAATTTCTGGGGGTGCCTGCAGGGGACGCATTTTGAGATGTATTGGCACCAAATTATCAGGGTATCATCAGGTGACTGTCCTGATGTTGCCCACCAAGTTTGGTGCAGTTTGGTTCAGGAGGAGGAGGAGGAGGAGGAGGAGGAGGAGGAAAAGATTGGGTTTACACCCCACTTTTTTCTACCTTTGTCTCAAAGTAGTTTACAATCCTCTTCCCTTCCTTTCCCTACAACAGACACTTTATGAGGTAAGTGAGGCTGAGGGAGTTCTGAGAGAACTGTGACTAGCCCAAGGTCACCCAGCAGGCTTCATGTGGAGGAGTAGGGAAACAAACCTTCATGTGGAGGAGGAGGGAAACAAACAGTTTGGATTTATATCCCCCCTTTCTCTCCTGCAGGAGACTCAAAGGGGCTTACAATCTCCTTGCCCTTCCCCTCTCACAACAAACACCCTGTGAGGTAGGTGGGGCTGAGAGAGCTCCGAGAAGCTGTGACTAGCCCAAGGTCACCCAGCTGGCATTTGTGGGAGTGCACAAACGAATCTGAATTCCTCAGATAAGCCTCCACAGCTCAGGCGGCAGAGTGGGGAATCAAACCCGGTTCCTCCAGATTAGATACACGAGCTCTTAACGTCAGCTGAATATAATGCCATAGAGTCCACACACACGTACACACATACAGAGAGAGAGAGAGAGAGAGAGAGAGAGAGAGAGAGAGAGAGAGAGAGAGTAGCCAGGTCCCATCTAGAGGACAGAAACCTTATCTTGGGCCAGTGGTATTCTCTCTCTCACCCCCATTCCACACATATCACTTATCCATTCCTTTATCATGATGTTCGTACGCACTCGCCTGCTCGGAATAGTTTCTGACTGCAATTTTTTAAACCTTTTATTTTTTGTTATGTGTTGAATCGATGCTTCAATGCTTCAAAGCTTCATGCAGTGATTCTCGTAGCTTGTACACTCATTACATTGAAGATTTACCCCCCCCCCCCCCGATTTTTTTAAAAAATACAAAAATGATTAAAATGAATGGGGGGGGGGGGGGGGGCGGAGTGAGCTCAGAAAATGGCACCGAGGAAGAAGTTTGGGGATGGCACAGAAGCGCGGGAAATGTTTTTTTTAAAAAAATATGATTTTGTAATTGACCAGGAGTTGAAACGCTGAGGGGTAAATTTTTGCCTTCTCATTCTGAATTCAAAGAATAGAAATGAATGAAACTGAAGGTTGGTTTCATTAAGAACAAAATAAGCGAATCTCAATGGAATGATAGTTTGTGCAAATATTTAGATTCCATTAGACCAGGGCTGACTATTTATTAATGAGAATTAATTCCCACAAGCCCTTCATGTTACTGTAAAACTTTATTCAGGGCATCCTTCAAGCCACGGACAAATGTTTTCATATTCTAGATGAATGTTTCATGTACTTTGAGCTCCAGGTTGCAGTGTCCATGACCCTACACCCCAAGTGGAAGCAGATTAAAGTTGGCTTCACCCCCAGAAACATCCCAATCTGCCTCCCACACCTCTGGGTTTTGCCACTGAAGACTAGAGGTGGCCGGATGCTGGGATAGCAAGCCTCTATTGGCATAGACAACAGTACAACAATAATAAAAAATGGATTTAAAAGCATATACAATACAGGAAATCAATGTTAGGTCGAAGGAAATCTACTGGCGTTTAGTAATTTCCAGGAGAAAGTCTGCCATTATCATACAGAGAGAAGGATCAGGGTTGTCCAACAAGTAGTGTGTGTGGATCCCTAATTAAATCGAGGGAGATAGGGAATTAAATGTAAAGGAGTAAGATTCACATACTTGGATCTGATTTCCTTGAATCTGAGACAGTGTAGTAATTGGTGGGCCAGAGATTCAACTGAGCCATCATTACATGGCCACAATCTTTTAGCCTTTTCTTGCTTATTAAATCTGCCATGTAACAAGGCAGAAGGCATAACATTAAACCTGGCGAGCATTATGGCTCTCTCCTTTTGAGACAGGGCTTTATTAAACAATACAGGTAGTGTGCCAAGTAGTCCGTTCAAACGGGAGAGAAAAATACAGGGGGGAGCGACGTTTACTTGGCTGCGGTGAATTTAGAGGGTAGAAGGAAACTCTCTATCCAATAGCTGACCTTTTAATTTCCTACAAGCTTCTGAATAGGACAAAGGGCAAAGTGAATCCACTGACAGTCCAATAGAGGCCATTTTTTCTTCAATTATGGGAAACCAGGGGTTGGAATGGGTGTCAGAGAGCAGACGTGGCCGGATGCTGGTACTTCTGCCTCCTCTGCCAGCAGAGGTGCCCCTTGTGCTGGCAAAGGGGGAAAACGTGTCAGCACAGCCCTTTGCCACTTCCTGTGAGCATCCAGCCTCCTCCATCTGGATTGGGCTGCCCTACAGTTAGGTACCTTGGCTACCCTTGTAAGGGCAGTAAGGTGAAATGTAAAGTCTGCAAATAAATAATAAGAAATAAATTCTGTTTTTGTTCGCTACCCTCAAATCTTTCGGATGGAGTGTTTGGGAGATCTCGGTAAATAAACTATTGAAATTGGAAGCCTCAATGTCTTTTTTGTTGCGGTGCCAAAAGGGTGGGGGGAGGAACCACCGAAAAAAATATGGATGAGTCAGAGTGGAACATCTCTTGTTTTCTTGAAACGATCTGTCTCGCTATCAAAACAAACCCTCACTACGAAGGAATGGGTTGTGACCGTAATATGGCGGTGTGCTGTTCTGAACACAGAATGCAAGTCCTGTTCCCAAAGACAAGACGTTCAGAAATTCACAGCACATGAGGGTGATCACAGTACCCAAATCAAAACACATCCTGCTTCAAACATTTGCCAACAACTTTTCAGAACACTGACACTAGCATCTTCAGTTTCTCACCATACTTAATAAGTAGATTTTGAAATTTCAATTACGTCAATGCAAGCTAATTTGCATTGTGTCAATGCAACCTCATGGACGCACGATTTTTTGTGACTTTTTTCCCTTTTAAATTAAGTGCCATCAAGTCGCAGCCTATTTTTGGTAACTCGGTAGGAGCAGCAGTGGCGTAGGAGGTTAAGAGCTCGGGTATCTGATCTGGAGGAACCGGGTTTGATTCCCAGCTCTGTCGCCTGAGCTGTGGAGGCTTATCTGGGGAATTCAGATTAGCCTGTACACTCCCACACAAGTCAGCTGGGTGACCTTGAGCTAGTCTCAGCTTATCGGAGCTCTCACAGCCCCACCTACCTCACAGGGTGTTTGTTGTGAGGGGGGAAGGGCAAGGAGATTGTAAGCCCCTTTGAGTCTCCTGCAGGAGAGAAAGGGGGGATATAAATCCAAAATCTTCTTCTTTCAAGATGAGAAACTAACAGAGGTGTTTTCCCATTGCCTGCCTCTAGACCCTAATATTCCTTGATGGTCTCCCATCCAAATACTACCCATGACCGATTTTACTTAGCTTTTGAAGTCTGAGGAGATTGGGCTAGACTGGGCCACACAGGTGAAGGCGATAAGTTACAAATATACCATATGTAGTTACATGCAGCACGGTGCAGTGGTTAAGAGTAGTGGACCCTAATCTGGAGAACCAAACTTGATTCCTCGCTCCTGTACATGAACAGCAGGCTCTTATCTGTCAAACTGGGTTTGATTTTCTCTCCTCCACATGAAGCCTGCTGGGTGACCTTGGGTCACTCTCAGTTGTCTCAGAACTCTCTCAGTCCCACCTACCTCACAAGGTGTCTGTTGTGGGGAGAGGAAAGGAAGGAGTTTGCAGCCGATTTTGGAACTCCTTATTGTTGAGAAAAGTAGGGTACAAATCCAAACTCTTGTTCTTCTTCTACTTTAATTTCTTTTTTGTATACAGCCGAAGGCCATTTCAAGACAGCAGGGGGAATGACCCAAGCAGCAAGGAATAAAACCATAATAAAAGCACAGCCCAAATGGAAAGTGATGTTGAAATTCCCAGAGTCACAAATCTGCCATAAATTGCAGCACATTCAATGTGGAACTAAAAATGTCACATGTTCTTTTTCTTCAAGGCGAGGATGTTGCCAGCCTCTGCCCTCTTCATCCCTTTGCCCCTCACTCCCCTAGAGAATGTTTGTATTTATTATTATTATTATTTATTCAATTGTACTGCAGGTGCCATGCCTTGAGCAAGTCCAAGCCTCCCTTCAAGGCAAACGCAGGACATGGGCAGCAGCTGCCATGTTATTTTTTGCCACAAGATGGTCTTCTGGTAATGTCGGTGTTCAAGCAAGTCTTTTTGATGGGAGAAACCATGCAAGTGACTCATACAAGGACCAACAAGGTACACCAGACTGGAAGATGCCAGAGTGATATGGTGGTTAAGAGCAGGTGAATTCTAATCTGGAGAACCTGGTTTGATTCCCCAATCCTCTGCCTGAGTGGCAGAGGCTTATCTGGTGAACTAGATGTGCTTCTACACTCCTACATTCCTGCTGGGCAGAGGCGTAGGGGGGCAAAATGGCACTCAGACCTGCTCCCCACGCCCCTCCCCACCACAGGGCTTTACCCCCGCACAACCCCAGTAGTTTGCTGAAGATGGGGAGGCGAGACTCAGGGGGCCCTGATCTGCATGGAAGTCCTTCTTTTAGCAGGCCCAGTCCTGCCTTGGACTATTTTTTCCAGTTATGGTGAGCATTTCAACAGAATACCCATGATCCTTTGCTAAAGGAGCAGCAGTGGCATAGGAGGTTAAGAGCATGTGTATCTAATCTGGAGGAACCAGGTTTGATTCCCAGCTCTGCCACCTGAGCTGTGGAGGCTTATCTGGGGAATTCAAATACACTCCCACACATGCCAGCTGGATGACCTTGGGCTAGCTTCTCGGAGCTCTCTCAGCCCCACCCACCTCACAGGGTGTTTGTTGTGAGGGGGGAAGGGCAAGGAGATTGTAAGCCCCTTTGAGTCTCCTGCAGGAGAGAAAGGGGGGATATAAATCTCCTCCTCTTCCTCTTCCTCTTCCTCTTCTTCTTCTTCTAAATATGCAAATAAATAAATAAAATGTTTTGAGAGAACTCTGACTGGTCCAGCAGGCTTCTTGAGTTGGAATGGGGAAAACAAACCAAGTTCACTAGATAAGAGTCTGCCATTCATATGGAGGAATGGGGAATCAAACTTGGTTCTTCAAATTAAGAGTCCACTGCTCTTAACCACTACACCACCACTCTAAAGCAGACTGTGGCCTGAATTCCTAAGAATATAGGGTCTGTTTCAAGTGTCCCTAAGGCATGGCAAAGAATGGTTTGCCATCCATGTCCAGCCTTCCCAGCACAAAATGGGCCAGTAAAATTGCCTTCAGCAAGAGTCTATCGGAATGACAGCAACTCTGTCAATCTTCCTTCTTTGATACATGTTTAATTTAACACTCATTTGCTACCTCATAACCTCCCATTTCCCTCATCTTGTGATCCGTATAATTTTATACGCAGAACTAAAACGGGCAATCTCGTATCAGTTGCGAAAGGCAGGCTAAGCAAGGTAATCTTCTTCCCTTTCGAACAGGAAATTTCAGAGCCGAGGCTCCCTTATTTATTTACTGCATATTTTTTTCATTACATTTGGTTCCTGGAGTCATAGATATCCAGGTGATAAAACAGAGAGACAAAACAGAACTTTGAGCTTCTTGGCTCTTCCGTTGGAAGGTGATATTTGTCAAACTACAATACCCTGCACTTAAGGGGTGATTTATTCAAAGCAGAGTTCATAGAAAGATCTCGAACCCGCAACATAGAAATAAGAAATGCTAGAAGGCAATTTGATAAGGGAAAAAAAAACAACCACCAGTGAATAAGAAATGGAAACATCAGAAATGGTTGGAAAGTAAAATTTGTCTTCTGTGGAAATTGTGTGTGTTGGCTGATTGAAATATTCAGTATTGTGATTAAATTCGATTTTTAGAAGGAAAGCTTTTTTTGCAAGAAAAATATGGATTTATACCCCCCATCCCCCATTCTTGCCTGTAAGGAGATTCAAGGCGCCTTACAAACCCATTTTTCCCTTCCTCTCCCTACAACAGACCCCTTATGAGGTAGGTAGGGTTGAGAGAGTTCTTAAGGAACTGTGACCAGCCCAAAGTCATCCAGCAGGAACGTTGGAGTGGGAAAATTCGGTTAACCAGATTTGAGTCCACCACGCATGTCCAGCAGTGGGGAATCAAACCCGGTCCTCCAGATTAGAATCCACCTGCTCTTAACCACCACACCATGCCTGATCCCTGGTTCACCCTGACCTTTATGGTCTGGATTATCCCAAGCTCATCAGATTGTGAAAGATAATCAGGGTTGGCCTAGATCAGTGGTGGCGAACCTGTGGCACGGGTGCCAGAGGTGGCACTCAGAGCCCTTTCTGTGGGCACACGTGTACAGAGTTCATCATATGGGGGGGAATCACCCCCCCCACACACACACACACAACTAGGCTAGCCTGGGCACGATCCTTTACCTGGGAGTAAGCTCGGTTGCTGGCAATGGGGCTTGCTTCTGAGTAAACCCCCCTAAGGGTCGTAATTCTCCCATTCGAAGCGTTGCACGGTTGCTTCACCAAGCTTGCTTCCAAGTAATGTGCGCCTCGGAGCCAACCTTTTTTTCTAAACTAAAACCTCAGTATTCAGGTTAAATTGCCATGTTGGCACTTTGCGATAAATAAGTGGTTTTTGGGTTGCAATTTGGGCACTCGGTCTCGAAAAGGTTTGCCATCGCTGGCCTAGATTAATACTTGGACGGAAAACCCCCAAGGAAGTCAGGGTCACTATCCAGAGGCAGTCAATAGAAAACCACCTCTGCTCTTACCTTGCCTTGAAAACCTCATCAGAGGTCACCATAAATCAACTGAGATTTGATGGCGCTTTCTACCACCAAGTCTTCCTTCAATTCTGTTACCCCTTCTTTCTCTTTTTTTCTGGCCTCGTAGTACTCTTTCCACCCTGCCCTCCAGTTCCCCTTTTCTTTTTCCCAAGAGTTCATTTCTCTTTCGTTATGCTCTCTCCCCCTGATCATTATTTTAGCCTTCCTTGCTGAGTTCAGCAGCAGCAGGACCTACGTCTCTCGCTCTATCAGGGATGCACACCACCAAAGGAGCCCTCGGCAGAAGCAAGTCATGCCATGTAGCTGATGGGGTAGAACCATTTGGGGGAAGTGAAGCTAACTCCACCTTCCACCACTGGATCTAGGAAATGGCAGTGGAGGGCAGATATAGTTCAGCAAAGTTTATGCCGCTTAGCTGCACCTATTCAAGCTTCCCCCTTTCCTCCTTTCCCTGCCCCTTTCTCCTTTTCCACTTCCCCTCTTCCATTAATCCTTCTTCCCCTTCCTTTATTATCCTTCTTCCTTCTCCTTTTTGCTGAACCCTATTAGCTCCTTATGCTCGACACTGCCACTTGCTGGGTTTCCCCATTATCATTCCTTGGGGCTAATTTCACCCATGTTAAGGATGATTACCCCCTTTTGAATTGGGCTGAAATTATATTCAAGAGGGGATCACTATTTGAGCCTCATTTTAGTTTAGTCAGTCAGTCACTTTAGTTAGTTAGTTAGTTAGTTAGTTAGTTAGTTAGTTAGTTAGTTAGTTAGTTAGTTAGTTAGTTAGTTAGTTAGTTAGTTAGTTAGTTAGTATGTCAAACAGGCAGGCAGATGATAGAAAGGCTCTTCAGTAGGATGTGATGGCAAACCATATTATTATTATTACTGGCCAACAGACAGACAGACAGACGATAGGCAGGCAGGCAGGCAGGCAGGCAGGCAGGCAGGCAGGCAGGCAGGCAGGCAGGCAGGCAGGCAGGCAGGCAGGCAGGCAGGCAGGCAGGCAGATAGATAGATAGATAGATAGATAGATAGATAGATAGATAGATAGATAGATAGATAGATAGATAGATAGATAGATAGATAGATAGATAGATAGATAGATAGATAGATAGATAGATAGATAGATAGATAGATAGATAGATAGATAGATAGATAGATAGATAGATAGATAGATAGATAGATAGATAGATAGATAGATAGATAGATAGATATTCTGGGAAAGGTCAGAAATAAATTAAAAACATAAATTAACAAATTAAATGTTCCAAGAAAAATGTGAGAAAGAACTACAAATAACTGGCTTATTGAACCCTCCCTAGAACTTCAAACAAATAGGGCTGCGTTTGAAGATTATATATATATATACATACACACATACACGCATACACACATACACACATACATACATATACATACACGCATACACACATACATACATATACATACATACATACATATACATACATACATATGTATACATACATACATACATACTTATATACATACATACATACATACATACATACACACACACACACACACACACACACATTTTTTTCTTTTGATTTTCCACAAAGCATGTTTTTTTCCTCCCCTACCTGCGGTAATTGGATGTGGCTGATGAGATCTGTACCGGGCAATGTTGTTTGCTCAGCGTTTCATAATTGATGCCACAGTCTCAATTAAACTTTATAGTAAACAGATGCAGCCAACTTCCGTTTGTTCATATTTCATATTCTCTCTTATCCTTTCTGAAGGTTGCTGGAGACAGGGAGCGTAATCAAGTGGGATTAGAGTTGTATGGCATGCAATGTGTTTTTTGGGTTTTGAGCTTCTGCGGTTGTGTCAGGTTCACAGCAGGGGAAAAAGGAGATGTGCGAAGGGAGCGCGAGCTAAACAAGGACAATATTTTGAGAGGGGTTGGCTATTTGCAGATAAAGAGGGAACAGGAAATCCAATCATTGGAAACATTCTCAGAGGTCCCAATTTCAGAGGCAGAACTGCTGGATTCCGTGTGAGGAAGGCTGCAGGAAATGTCCATTTAAAAAAAAGGGGGGGGGCAGTGTAGATTCCAGGAGAGAATGCTGTGAATTTCACAGTCGGTCTGTTCTGTTCATGACAGCCACAGCGCTTGCCAAATAAGTGGGTTCTTTTTGTTTTGTTTTGTTTGCAGAATGGACCGTGTGCTGCCAATACAAACGGTTTGGCAACCATTAGCATGAGTAGGAATTACTTAGGCCCCTTCTGCACATGCAGAATAATCCACTTTCAATCCACTTTCAATGCACTTTGCAGCTGGATTTTACTGGGCGGAATAGCAAAGTCCACTTGCAAACAATGGTGGAAGTGGATTGGAAATGCATCATTCTGCATGTGCGTAGGGCCCTTCGATTCAAATCCAGTAGCACCTTGAAGACCAGGACATTTTTAGGGTATCATTTTTTCAAGAGTCAAAGGCCCCTTGCGCACACGCAAAATAATGCATTTTCAAACCACTTTCACAACTGTTTGCAAGTGGATTTTGCTATTCCGCACAGCTTCAAAGAGCACTGAAAGCAGTTTGAAAGTGCATTATTCTGCATGTGCGGAAGGAGCAAATTTTCCTTCATCAGATAGAAAGGGAACTTAGGCCGCTTCCGCACACGCAGAATAATGCATTTTCAAACCACTTTCAGAACTGTTTGCAAGTGGATTTTGCTGTTCCGCACAGCTTCAAAGAGCATTGAAAGCAGTTTGAAAATGCATTATTCTGACTCATGACAGTTTATACCAAAAAATCTCACTGGGCTCTTAGATACAACCAGGTTTGAATCTATCTGTCTTACTTCAGGCCAACACAGCCGCTTCAAAACTAGGACCTATTCAGAGGAACACCGAACATTAGAATGTTACCAAACCATAACACTGAAGTAGGGTAGATCGATACGATTTGTGACTGATTTAATTGTCTATCTGAACAATGGCTGGCCAAATGGAACGGTTATGTGACCGGGTCTGGAGAAGAAGGCAGCACAGCTCCATCGGCCTGCATGACAATGGGCATGTGCAGAATCCCAGTTGTGAAAATGGGCATGTGTGAAATGCCAGTTGTGGCTTGGAAGGAAACAGAGCGAAGGAAACTGCCCCAAATGCCACAAACAGGTTGACAAATGGCCATACTAATGACTGAAAAAACGTCTCTTTGTTTGCAACCGGCAAACGGTGTTGTGAGCTGGACTGGCTGGAGTTTGAGTGTGCCTGGTTCCATGACAAAGCCCTTTCCATCAGAAAGGCATGCTGAAAAACCTGGCAGCACCAGTTTGGAGAGCAGAGGTTAAGATCTACCTCTGTGCATGGGAGACCCCAGCAAGGTGCCCAAGGGCACCATTGCACCTGCTGACACCTTTCTTAGCACTCAGTGGTCGATTCCGCACTTGCATTATCGACCTAAGTTCGAGCTGCATTCAACCTAAGTGCTCCGCACAACCACTGGGATCGACATGGTTTTGTACCAGCTTCGCCCCATGTAACGGTCCAATTTCCGACTCCAGTTGGGAACTACTACTTTTCAGGGAACCACGCTCAAACTCAGCTCAATTCCAGTAAAGTGCGGAATCTCTGGTGCCAGGAGTCCCCCATTCAGCCAATCATAGCTGAGTGTTTCGGGCATGCGTACAGCTGGCCAATCAAAAAAATGCCACCTTCGTCCCTCCATTCCTGTGGCAGTTTTTTTAAAAAAACGTGTGTGGGGATAGACGGAACATGGCCGTAGAACAGTAGCCAATCGGAACGGAGCGGTGAAGAGGCACAGGATGATTCCGCCCTCTGAGCTGGGATCAAGCTGGTTGCAGTGGGGAACAACAATGGCTTCAACCTAGGTTAGTGCCCTTCTCAGGGAACTGGGTCGAACCTATTTTACTCAGGTGCGAAATCACCCAGTGAGTGCTTTTAGCAAGTGGGTCAGACCAGGTGGAACCTATCCCCAAGCAGGGCTTCTACTTGGGCAACTGGAGTGGTGATTGGCTGGGCAGATTAAAATAATGTAGTGTTGGGGGCATCTGCCACAGCGTATTGGTTTTATTCTCTCTCACACATTCCTCTTTCCCAGTGTATTTTTAAAATCACCCCTTTCTTTCCTTTGCTTTGGTTTTATGTGCGTGAGTGCCTCATGTAGTGACCACTGTATAGTTGGTTTCACCTCCTATAGTAACTTTTTGTGGTTAGCTTCATCTGCCATTGAGGCCATTTTGTGCTTAGCTCAACCTACCATGGCGGCCATTTTGTGGCTGCATCTCGCCATTCCAAAGGTGCCCATAGGCTAATAAACATTATAGAACCCTGATCTCCAGCAAGCCAAAATACCAGAGTCTTGGTGATCACCAGACCCTGACAGATGTTCTGATATTTGGTAAAACTTATTTTTCACGATGTACTAAAAACTGTACAACTCCCTGCAGTAATCAGAATACTGATGGTGGATTTTATGAAGGTTCAGCAATTGGCTTTAATTAAAAAAACAGAGAAGGAATAAACTTGCCAAGCTGGCTATGACAACCTCAACACAAAATGCAAAGGAGGGAAAAATACACAGAGCTAAGACTGTGCTAGGGACGAGTGAATGTTCCTGGTTTTATTTCTTTTTATATTCATTTATTTTTGCCTGTATCTCTTCAGTTTTCACTGCTGCCTTTCTATATCCATTTGCATTTGGTACACATGCTATTTTTTTAAAAAAATGCAATTCATATGGTATTATAGGTACAATTTAAGGCACTGATATGCATATAATAGGTATAAAGTATCATGCTGATTTATTGATGCATAAATAACATTGGAAAATTCATGTATTTTGTAGAGAAGAAATCATGGGCAGGAGGAAGCAGAAAATGCAGTGAAAATAACAAATTGAATCACACTTTCAGTTTGCGTAAAGGGGAATCAAAACGAAAACAGGATTTTTTTCAGGTTGAGATGGCTGAGGGATGAGGAATTTGAAATCATGCCTCAATTGCAAATTGCAAATGGGTCCACTGGAAGACGAGGAGGAGGAGGAGGAGGAGGAGGAGGAAGAAGAAGAAGAAGAAGAAGAAGAAGAAGAAGAAGAAGAAGAAGAAGAAGAAGAAGAAGAAGAAGAAGAAGAAGAAGAAGAAGAAGAAGAAGAAGAAGAAGAAGAAGATTTTTATATGCTGCTTTTCTCTAATTTATGGGGTCTCAAATCACATTTTTTTCCTTATCCCCCCACAAGGCACCTTTTGGGATAGGTAGGACTGAAAGAGTTCTGAGAGAACTGTGACTAGTCCATGGCCACCCAGCAGGCATCATGTGGAGAAGAGGGGAAACAAATCCAGTTCACCAGACTAGAGTCTACGACTCATGTGGAGGAGTGAGAAATCAAACCTGGTTCTCCAGATTATACCTTTTTCGAGAAAAAGATGACGCTAGATTTGAGAATTCATCCACCATTTCCTGGACTGTCTTTGTCCTGAAGTGTTCCTTTAGAGTCCTGTTGCCTGCCTAGTTCATGCCCAAGCCCCAAGCCATTAGGACCCAAGCAGTCCTAGTGCCTTGGGGTCAAAACTCCTGCACCACAGGGCCATCAGGGGAAGGATAGATGAGCATGCAAACTTGGGACAATCCTCATTTTTGCAGAAAAATCTGAAAGTTTAAGAAAAAGCCTAAATAAAAGCCATAAGAAAAGGTTTAAACCCCTGAGAAAGCCTCGTGAGATCCCACATACCACTTTTGGTTGTCTAGGTAACCACTGACAACAGCTCCTGGGCAACCCAAAATGGCAGCCAAGCTCTCATGAGTAGAGCTGCCAGCCTTGAGGTGAGGCATGGAGTCTTCAGAGACCAGTTCCCCTGACAAAAACGGTGGCTTTGGAGGGTGGATCGTATGACACTATGCTCCACTGAGGTTTCTCTCCTTCTTTTTTCAAATCCTGCCCTCCCCAGTTTCCACCCTCAAATTTGCAAGAATTTCCCAACACACAGTTGGTAACCCTACTCTGGAAACATCCCCTTCTGAGATGAGAAGTCTGGGACAGTAGACGAGCAATGAAGAGGCTGCAGAGACTGTTGGGAAGAGAGCCAGGAAGATACCTTGAACCAGGCACAGTTCTCTCAGAACTCTCTCAGCCCCACCTAACTCACAAGGCGTCTGTTGTGGGAACAGGAAGGGAAAGGAATTTGTAAGCCCTTTTGAGTCTACTTACAGGAGAGAAAGGTGGGGTATAAATCCAAACTCTTCTTCTTCTTAGTCACTGTTCTAGGCCTTAATGTATGTATTTTGGAGCTGGAGATTTGGGATAATGGGGTTTTTTGAAGTGAGGCTTCCAGAACTGTACATAGTACTCCAGGTGAGGACCGACCAATGCAGACTGTACAGCAGGACTGTGACATCTTGCAGTTTGTATGTTATGCCTCTGTTGTTGCACCCCAAGATCACATTAGCTGTTTTTGTTGCTGTATCACATTGGCTGCTCATATTTAATTCACTGTCCATCCACACCCCAAGGGGAAAGGAAAGGAGTTTGTAAGTCACTTTGAGACTCCTTACAGTTGAGAAAATTGGGTAGAAATTCAAACTCTTCTATCATTTCCCCTTCTCCTCACAACCAATTCCTCCCCATCCCCTGTCAAAGCATGAAGTATGAATTTTTCAACATTAATTTTAAGTGCAATGAAATTTATAGAACCAACAGCAAAATCTGGAGAACGTTACCACGAGCATATTTGCTCACCCCCTGAGCATTCAACCTCACAAATGAGAAGTCTTCATATTTTATTTATTTATTTTATTTATTATTTGATTTCGTATACCGCCCTATCCCCAAAGGGCTCAGGGCGGTGAACAATATAAAAGCATATATAAACATAAATATATAAAAGTTTAAAATTTTCATTCTAAAACAGTATCCCACGAACCCATATGCAACCCTCCCAAGAAGAGTGATGGGTCCCGATGATGTTAGGGACCCTATACAGCAGGGGGAGGATGAAAGCAGGGCACCCTCAGCGGCTGGTCTCTCCGAAGGCCCGGTGGAACAATTCGGTCTTGCAGGCCCTACGGAACTCTCCAAGGTCCCGCAGGGCCCGGACAGCTGGTGGTAGAGTGTTCCACCAGGCAAGGGCCAGAGCCGTAAAGGCCCTGGCCCGAGTGGAGGCCAGCCGCATCATTGAGGGGCCAGGGATCTCCAGTAAATTGGCCTCTGCTGAGCGCAGAGGTCGACTCGGGACATATGGGGTAATGCGGTCCCGAAGGTCATATGTCTTTAGATTGGCAACCAAATGGATCTCCATTGCTTTTACATGCCAAAGTGGTCAGGAATTCAAGCAAGGACAAAAAGAGAAAACCCTGTTAGGACAGCTTTGTTATTAATAGCCAGAAGATCTTTTCTTTTTTTCCCCTCTCCTGCATGACCCCTCTTTACATTCTTTCGAAAAGCTTGATCGGTGACATTAACGTCCAGCACGAAGGCAACGGCGTTCCCCGACTGTACCATTAAATCACACCATCTCTGTCACTAATGGCACCTCGTGTCAAAACTCCGCGAGATGACCACAGCAAGCGGCGAGCTGATGGCCCAAAGTTGTACATGCGTGTGGCGCGTGCAACCGTTCTGTCTGGCTCGGTGGCAGGAGGGCGCGTCGCTTCCACGAGCCATCTCCTGCTCCTTCATCTCGTTTCCAGGGGCAACCAAATTGGCTCCAGCGGCCTGGCAAGATGTAGCCGGTGCGGAATGGTCCGCTGCCTCTGCATTCCAAGGGATCACAACAGGGGCATTCACGGCATTTTCTAAGGATGTTATGAGGAAACACTCCCCCCCCCATCCTCTCAATTCTTCCTGAACAGGCAATTCCCTGTGTCACAGTCAGTCCCACAGGGTAGCTCTCTGTTTGAGCTCCATCCCTGCTTAATAAGGACAAAGGATCGGCACAGTTGGCGGCAACAAGAACGGGGAGCCCGAAGCTCGTGTTTGTATAATAATAGGCACGATATCCAGATTCTCTGCTGTGTTCGGCGTTTCTGGCAGGTCTTGAATATATATATGATGCTAGAGATTGCCTAACAGCTCTATCTACCAGGTTGCCACAATATCTTTTCTCGTATTACTGGATCTTTCAGCTTGTACTGAATTTTAATGCTTGACATGTTATTTATGGGCAAAGCAGCTCATCTCTTCCCCCGCACGAAGGATTATGCATGGAGTCCATCTGTGCCTTGCTTTCAGATTTCAGTAGAGAATCAAAACGATGGCACCAACTCAGCTACGGTCTACCCCTTGCTGAAAACGAATGGAATGAGTTGGTTGTACTAACAAATATGGTGGGGACTAATAGAATGTAGTGACAATATCAGAGGTGGGATCCAGCAGGTTCTCACAGGTTCCCGAGAGTAGGTTACTAATTATTTGTGTGTGCCCAGAGGGGGTTACTAATTGGTGATTTTGCTATGTGATTTTTGCCTTAGTTACACCCCTCCTCTCAGCAGTAGCGCGCAGAACTTGAAGCAGTCTAGCAGGAGGTGCACCGGCGTGCGTGGTAGCCTGTGCCTGCGTGCATTCGTTTCTTGCCCAAGGACCGGTGCAGTGGTTGCGTCCTTGCCACAGCCCCGCCCAGGAATGCCCGGCCATGCCCCCATTGTGCCTCGCCCAGCCCCATTGGCGCTACGCCACAGTTTGAATCCCACCACCATGGGAACCTGTTACTAAAATTTTTGGATCCCACCACTGGACAATATTTTATCAAGGATTAGTGCAGACTACTGTTATTAGTTACATAACTGTTATTATTTATAAAACCTTTTCTTTTAAAGGTTTGAAGTTTTCCTGAAAACCTAGGTGTTCCCCCAGTTGGGATTAAAAAGTTGTTTCTCTCAACATAGCCTTGATCCCCAGATTTAAGCATCTACAGATGGGGCCATGTTGACTGTTAGATGCGTTGATCTGGAAATCCATATTACTCAGTTTAATCTGATGTTCCTTTTCTCAACTTGTGGGTTTTTTGAGCTGTGTGGCCATGGTCTGGTGGTTTTAGCTCCTAATGTTTCATGTGCATCTGTGGCTCGTGTCTTTAGTGGTGGTGTAGTGGTTAAGAGCAGGTGTACTTTAATCTGGAGGAACTGGGTTTGATTCCTCGCTCTGCCATCTGAGCTGTGGAGGCTTATCTGGGGAATTCAGATTAGTCTGTATACTCCAACAAGCACCAGCTGAGTGATCTTGGGCTAGTCACAGTTCTTGTGAGCCCAGGACACGTGGTTTATTTGTTTGTTTGTTTCGCATTCTCAGGACATCTTATTTCAGCTGTGTGGAATGGACCATTGTCTTTAGTATATATGTAACCCAGCTTTCATCGATGCAGCTGTAAGTTCATTACTGAAAAGAAAAGGAGAAGGCTTTGTTCAGTTTCCGGGCTGCTGAATGACTAACTAGCTGTTTAATATTAACCTGCCACAGTTAAGCGAAAAAGTGATGGTTAACACCCTGAACCAAATTTCTGCCTCTTTCTTTCCATGGATCCTGTGCAGTTAAACAATTTATGGGAGGTGTCACATTTGCGCTTGCAAATCTATCATGGATCTCTGCGTGTCATTGCATCTGTTTTGCTTCCCGGCACATCAGATCCATGCAGCAATAAACAAAGTAATTAACCAACTACAGATAACTGGGAAGCCTGCTGGAATGCTAAATGCATCACTGTGAGCATGGCGACTTTTGTCGTTTGGGTGTTAAAAAAAGGGACGGAAACGTCAGCGTGAGACCTGGTTGATTATGTCCATCCTGTGGTTCTTCGTTTCCTTCTTCTTCGGCTATACTCAACTCAATACTCTGGAAACATTTCTCCCTGTTTCCTTCTCCCATCATGTGCTATACAGAGGAAAGCAATGGCAAACCACCTCCATTAGTCCCTTCCCTTGAAAACCCTACTGGGTTGCCATACGTCAACTGCGACTTGATGGCACTTTATGCACATATCATTGTAAGTGATCAGACACTCCCATGATCCTCAGGGGCAGTTATGTGGTTTGTAACACTCCGTGTGCATTTAAGGCAAAGGTTGGGTTCAAAAATGGTCACCTTACTGTATGTATGGTATTTTCCTAGGATGGTATTAGCTTTGTCCCTCCTTTCCTAGCCCCCATGGATTGCCATGAATCCATCAAGCATCAGAGCAACTCAGCCATTGGCAGATTGAGATTTTTCTTATTTATTTGGCTACCTGTGTGACTTTGAGCTTCCATTGACAAGGGGGCATCAAATATCACCTCCAAACTCATGAGAGTTGGTGAAGATGTTGGTAAAAGTCTCCCCAACCCAGCCACAGAAATTCCGTCTTTACTAGATTCAACTTTAGCTGGCTTTGCTTCAGCCATTTTGTCTCTCTGACCTCCATTCTAATTAAACAGTGCCCTTTCTGCATGGGCCTAATACAGCACCCTGAGAACGGCAAAAACGGCATCCCCAAGGAGCTGTTCGCATGGGGGGCGCAGCTGCTTCGCAGTCGTACCGCCCTCGTACCTCCCGAGTGGCACGAAGCCACCGTTTTCCTACCTCGCTTCCCGAGCGAGGTTTATGGAAAACAGCGGCTTCCAGCTGCTGTCTTGCGAATGGCAGCGGCTGGAAGGTGCCTTCCCTCCCCCCTGTGCCCGGTCGACCTACCTTCTCTGCGACCGTCGAGCTCATCGCCGAGGCCTGAGGACACGCCCCCCCGCCCTGCGATGCTGGAGCAGTTGCGCAGGGCAGGCGGCGTGTCCCCTGGCCTCGGCGAAGCACAGGACGGTCGCAGAGAAGGTAGGTCGACAGGGCGAAAGAACAGCATAGCTCCGTTGTCCCGGTAGTTTCTGGGACAGTTGGTGCGAACGGTCCCAGAGGGGTTGGGTCGGCATCATGTACGCTGACCCAACTCCCACCGTGGCCATTCGGAAACAGCCATATCCTGTCATGCAAACCCTTCCCAAAACACAAAACACGTGTCAACATAGGTAGATTCTGCACAACTTAAATATAATGTCTTTAGGACATTATAAAACAGATCTGGTTTGGCATTTTGTGTTCCCACAGTACGAGAGCACAAAGCATTGCCAGCCAAAACTGGGATGATTGATAAAGGAAGATAACATCAGAGCATAAGAAGACCCCACCAGTTGTCCAACTACTCCAGTTGTATACCAGTTGTCCCTCACACCTTCGATATCGTCTTGCCCCACATGTCCCACGCAGGCCTCTGTGATCTGCAGAGGCTAATATACTGACAGTCCCCTGCCCCTCAAGGATGCGTCTGGCCTCAACCCGGGCCAGGGCTTTTACGGCCCTGGCCCCTGTCTGGTGGAATGCTCTTCCATCTGCTGTTAGGGCCCTGTGGGACCTTGGTGAGTTCCGCAGGCCCTGAAAAACTGAATTATTCCACCGGGCTTATGGGGAGACTGGCCGCGGACTGCCTGCCTCCTCCTGACGCCCTGTATTGCACCTTACACCATCTCTGGCACTGCCTTATATTCCATCTATGTTGCTGGCATTGCTGGTCCCCTTCCAGCCTTAGGATCGGATGCTATTGATCGATTACTACTGTTATTAATGATTAATATTAATTGATATATGTTTTATGATAATGCTGCTAGTGTGTTTTAAGGGATTTTAATGTTTATTGTTCATGATTTGTATTTTATTGTGCATTGATTGCTTATCGTACACCGCCCAGAGCCCTTCAGGGATTGGACGGTCTATGAAATTTAATAAATAATAAAAATAATAATAATACTCCAACATCCTGTCTCACACAGTGGACACCCAGTTCCTCTGGAGGTCCAGCACCAGGGCATAGAGGCTGAAGTCTTCCCCTGACATTGCCTTCTGGCACTGCTATTCAGAGATTCACTGCCTCTGAATGTGGAGTTTCCCCTTAGCCACCGATAGACCTATCCTCCACAAATCTGTCCAATTTCCTTTTAAAGTCATCCAGGAATGTGCCCATCACTATATCCTCTGGCAGTGAATTCCACATTTTGATTACTCTGCTTTTTGGGAGGGTTAGGGAACACACAATTGCTTTTCTGATGAATCACAACCACTGGGGGTGCTGTGTGGTTTCCGGGCTGTATGGCCATGTTCTAGCAGCATTCTCTCCTGACATTTCGCCTGCATCTGTGGCTGGCATCTTCAGAGGATCTGATGGTAGGAGAGGAAAGCAAGTGGAGTATATATACCTGTGAGAAAAGGTCAATAGGTAAGGGCATCTGAATAGAAGTGGCCTGGCAAGTGAGTAACAATGAAGTATGTAGCATGTGAGTAACAATCAGATCCTCTGAAGATGCCAGCCACAGATGCAGGCGAAACGTCAGGAGAGAATGCTGCTAGAACACGGCCATACAGCCCAGAAACCACGCAGCACCCCAGTGATTCCGGCCGTGAAAACAAATCACAACAACACTTGCACAACAAGGTATATGGTGTGTATTCATGGGGGAAGGAGAAACTGCACCTGGAGAAACAGCACACATGTGAGAAGCGAGATTTTTGAAAACGTGATAGTGCATAGCAACGCTTGGCACGACCACATGGGAAGATGTAATGACGGACGGATGTAGCGTGAGGTTTGCTCTTACAACCTCTCCAAACAAAAGATTACAAGCGTCGGACCTAATTGGAACTATGGGAAGCAGAGTGTTCTGACAGTCTCCTTTTGCAAACCTTGATGTCACTTGATTAATGTGTCAGACAGAGAAGAGTGGGAGATCATTCCGGGGCAAGATATGATAAACAACTGTAGTACCTTGGGATGTGACAAAAAGAGCCATTGCCTGAAAATTCTATTATTTTAAGGGTGGCCTCTTTGGGCGGGTGATCTCAGGCTGCGCAAGACACATCCATCAAATATTATGCATACCACTGGTTGCTCTTGAAGGGGAACGATGCTGAGCTGCTGGTCTCTGAAATCATCCCAACGGAATAACTACAGACAGCTGATGGCATTTCGTGAGTCACAACCACAGCCCACAAACTCTAGGAGCACCTCGGAGACTCAGCTCCCTTTGCTGGGATGTTCACCATTCTTTAGAAGAAGAGAAGAATTTGGATTTATATCCCCCCTTTCTTTCCTGCAGGAGACTCAAAGGGGCTTACAATCTCCTTGCCCTTCCCCCTCACAACAAACACCCTGTGAGGTGGGTGGGGCTGGGAGAGCTCCAAAAAGCTGTGACTAGCCCAAGGTCACCCAGCTGGCATGTGTGGGAGTGCACAGGCAAATCAGAATTCCCCAGATAAGCCTCCACAACTCAAGTGGCAGAGCTGGGAAACAAACCCGGTTCCTCCAGATCAGAGTGCACCTGCTCTTAGCCACTACGTCACTGCTGCTCCTATGCCACTGCTGCTCCTTTAGTTTCTCCCTTCCCCCTTCTGGAGAGACAGTGTTGTATAGTGGTTAAGAGCAAGTGCACGCTAATCTGGAGAACCTCCCGTGACACAAAGGTGGGGTATAAATCCAAAATGATCTTCTTCTCATGCGTGAGCATGACCTTCAACACTCTGGAAAGTTATACATAAGCTTTTTCGCACACACGGTTTGTTCTTGAATTAAGGCAATCCGCATCGATATCCTGACCTTTTTGTTGCTGTTTCGTCACTCGAGATCATTCACACATCACTAGGTTGATATGGATGTTCTTGTTGCTTCAGAAACCCCATGGTTTTGCATTGCCCTGGAATGCAATACGAACGAGAGTTCCGATTGGCTGTTGTGCCGTCCAAGGCCATGTTCTGTGTAATGCTTGGCCCTCGTGGTAACGCGGATAATGAGCTAATGAGTCAGCATGATTTCACTATCTCAGCGTACCACTGTGTTGAGATCTCGCTATCTCGAGATATCAGGGTGGCATGACAATCAATGCACTGCATGAGCGACCGTGAGGAGGGTCGGGAGGCAAGTGAGACGGAAATGAAACAGTGAAATGTGTGCGCGCAACTGGCAAGCTCTAGTGCATCCTGATTGGTTGGAGGAAATCGCATCACACAGTGGGCGTGATCCCTCGCAGTCGCTTGCTCGAGTTGCATTTTTCACCTAGGCACCAGATTGTGGGCATAGATCTGTTTTATCCAAGAAAGTTGCACAAGCATCGAGTGACAGGAAAAATGTGAGACAAAGGCTGAAATGAGCGACAGATTAGGGGTCGAGGCACATTACGGCTCAAGTGTGTGCAAAAAAAGGCAGAAACTGTGACGACCACATATATTAAATCAGGAACAAACAGTGTGTGCGAAAAAGCCCCATGTTGCAGTACAAAAGAGATCAATACAATGTATCAGATACATATATTGATTGGATAGCTTGGTTACCTTTGCCCCCTTGATGCTCTTTTATGAGGGTCTCAGAGCAGAATATAAACATGCAGATCCAAAGCTTCTTATCGTTAGAAATAGAACTATCTTCTGTGCCTTCAGGCCGTTTCCTGGACCACAGGAGAATAAGTTTTTATTTCCATTCTCCTTTCACATCTTACCCTCTTTTGCCCAACATCACGAGAAGGGGGGGGGAGGGAATCAATAATTAGGTAGATCAATAGCAAGAAGAAAGAGAAGGACCTAAAAAGATAACCAATTAAATGAGGGGATGGAAAGATGAAGGAAGGTGGCAGGAGAAAAACAAGTTTTTTAAAAAGACAACGCAGCAACAATTTCTTTCTCAAATTAGGAGGCTGTGATTCAGGCAGTTTAATTTTGCATCTTTATATTTTTAATCCCCTCGTTTCTCAGGGGAGCTCACGGTACCGTACATTATGGCCCCACTGCCTGTTTTATCCTGGTGGTTGTGAGGTACACTAGTATGAGAGGGACTGACTAATCCACCAGTGGGCTTTTAAGCTGAAACAGAATTTGGTCTTTCTAGCACTTAACATGCCAGTCGGTACCAGAGACTTTAGCAGTGCTGGAAAGCGCCATCAGGTGGCAGGCAGTATATGACAACCTCATGTAGCATAGGAGGTTAAGAGCTCGTGTATCTAATCTGGATTTGATTCCCAGCTCTGCCGCCTGAGCTGTGGAGGCTTATCTGGGGAATTCAGATTAGCCTTTGCACTCCCACACATGCCAGCTGGGTGACCTTGGGCTAGTCACAGCTTCTTGGAGCTCTCTCAGCCCCACCTACCTCACAGGGTGTTTGTTGTGAGGGGGGAAGGGCAAGGAGATTGTAAGCCCCTTTGACTTTCCAACAGGAGAGAAAGGGGGGATATAAATCCAAACTCTTCTTCTTCTTCGGGGCATTTCGAGGGGGGGGGGAAAGGAAGGTTATGCTTGGGCAAAACAGCCCCAGGTCTCTTCCCATACGTCTCTATGTACCATCTATGATTTCTGAACTGTGCGGCCCCCTACTGCCTGTTCCCACTTTTCGTACATCACCTGGCAATGAATGCAGTCACTACTATTTTAGCTGTGGCTTTCAAATTTCAATGGGCTTTCTGAGGAAAAGAGTGTTATGGGTCAGCCTGGTCTGGCTGGGGACCCCTGGGAGGAAGATTCAGATTGAGAGGAGGGGACAGTTTTGGTTCCAGATTCCCAGGCACTGCCTGTAAACGCAGAGCCTGAGCTTCCATACGGAGGTGCATCTGCGAGCCGCCGCAGCTCTGGGGCTGCCTGCGCAGAAGCGTGCAATCATATATCCCGTTTTGCACCCGCGGCCCCGGCCCATGTGGAAAGGGCCTGAGACCCTGCAGAATAGATGCCAACCCCAGTAGACAATTCCCACCTTAATGAACCAATAGCCTGACTCAGTGTAAGTGTTCATGTGTGTCCTAACTTTCCAACGTGGCAAGAACTCTCAACTGAAAAAAACAGCTGCAACCAGCTGAAAAAAACCAGCCGAAAAACTAGCAGCTTTTATTTTTTTATTTTTTTATTATTTATTTACTTACTTACTTACTTACTTACTTACTTACTTACTTACTTACTTATTATTGCTTTTGTATACCGCCCCTCCGCCGAAGGGCTCTGGGCAGTGAACCACACAATAAAACAACAATTACATTAAAACCCCATTAAAACAACAAATTAACAAAATTACATTGGCGTCCAGCATAAAACTTCATAAACCCACCCTGGGAAGAAACAAGATAAGAGAGCGGAGGGCCCCCATAAGTATTAGGGGGCCCAGAGTGTAAAGGGGAGGAAAAAGGGGGGAAAGGGGCGCACATCAGCGGCCGGTCCCCCAAAAAGCCCGGTGGAACAATTCGGTCTTACAGGCCCTGCGGAACTCTCCAAGATCCCGCAGGGCCCGGATAATTGGTGGTAAGGTGTTCCACCAGGCAGGGGCTTGTGAGTTAATTGCAATTGTGATTTCTTTAATGTGGGTTGTTCTGTAATTGTTTAGTTTGTAATATTGGGGTTTTTTTCTTTTTTGTATCTTTTTGTTACATCAAGTTTATTTTTTTAAAACTAAAAAAGGCTGCAAATAAAACATTGTTTTGTGGGGAAAACAATGCAGAACTCGTTGGACAGGACCTTTTATTTCCTGACCCAAAACATTTTAAAGTGTGTGCAGAAAGAGCCAGTGTGCAAAATGCCTCAAAGGGTGAATGACATATTCCCCTGCGATCTCCCTTCCCCCTTTTTTCCCTCCTCTTTAAAGATCATTCTATTTCTTCAGTTGGTGCTTCCAATTGTCAGGGTTTTTCACAGGGAATCTGAATCATGGTAAAAGAATCTCCACAAATACTCTCTTGGATGTGTTTATGACTGCCAAAGCTTCCTAGGGCTCTGGAGGGAATGGAGGTTTTTGTTACGAGCAGCAGCAACATATGTTAGGTGTTTATTACCCCGCAAAATCCTCCAGAAAACTTTTTTTCTATTTCTCCTTTCCAGTCTAGAAACAAACTTCATTTTGATGGTCCTATGGCTGGCGTTCCCCTCTACGTGTCGGGCTTTTCGATGCAACAATCTGTCACTCTGATCTTTTCACAGGCGGCAGGACTCAGATCCCAGCTTGGGTTCACAGCACTTAAAACATATTCCTATTAAAACGCTGTGCCGTCCATCCTTGCTTGTGAATTATTCCATTGGACATTGCACCAGGTGAGCGTAATCTTGTCGTTTGATTCCGGGCCGGAACTGATGGCTGGCTGCCAGGTTGGATTCCAGCGCTCCCGTCCTGGCATTAAAAAGTTATGACAAGAGACCTCCTTTGGGCTCTGAAATGAATGGTTTCAGACAAGCTGTCAAACTGTTAACACTAACATGCCCTAAATCTAAAAATGAGGACTCAAAAAAAAAGTCATGTACCCTGAGTCTCACATTTGACTGTACTCACCAAAGCACCCTTCCCCAACCCCCACCAACCTGTAATTACTTTTGGCATCCTTCAAGGTTCCAACACTTAAAAGGCAAATAGGTTGTTTGCATACTCATTTCATTACAAGGCAAGCTCATGGTCAGGAAGAAGAAGGAGAAGAGGAGGAGGAGTTTGGATTTATATTCCACCTTTCTTTCCTGTAAGGAGACTCAAGATGGCTTACAAGCTCCTTTCCCTTCCTCTCTCCACAACAGTCACCTTGTGAGGTAGGTGGGGCTAAGAGAGTTCCAAAGAACCGTGACTAGCCCAAGGTCACCCAGCAGGAATGTAGGAGTGCGGAAACACAACTGGTTCACCAGATAAGCCTCCGCCACTCAGGTGGAGGAGTGGGGAATCAAACCTGGTTCTCCAGATTAGAATCCATCTGCTCTTAACCACTACACCACGCTGAAGCCATTTTTGGCTTTAGTTACGGAAGTCTTCAGCATATAGAGTGATCTTCAGGAGACATTCTACACTACAAAACGAGGACTGAAAAATCAATAACGTCTAAGATATAATAACTGGACTAGTAAAAATGCCTAGGAGTAAATAAATGATAAAGCTTCTAAGACCTTATAAGGTCTCCCTAGTAATCTCTAGTAATCAGAAAATGTTACATTAGGATCCATTATGTAATAGTTACTCAATATAATGTGTAGATACCTTCTTCGCTTTAATCTTATCTATTTTCTATTACTTCTTTTTCCTTTTTTCTGTTCTGTTTAATATATGTTGAAAAATAATAACAAAACTATAACAAAAAATAACAAAAAATAACAAAATATACTATAACTATATACTATACTAAACTATAACTATAACTATAACTATAACACTATAACAAAATAGACTAAACAATAATGAAAAAATAACAAAAAATAACAAAAATAACAAAAAATAATAACAAAAATTTTAAGAAGATGTCCTGAGCATGCCAAAAAAATAGCACCTTTGGGAGGAACTCTGCACAGCTTTTTTTCCAAGACGTCTTCAGGACACCTTATTACTGCTCCAGCTGTCCTATTTTGTGGACAAAGAACTGCCAACTCCCCCCCCCCCAAATAATCTGCAAGTCATCTCTTGCAGTGGAGAGCTGAGGAGCTGAGGAGATGTCTTATTTTTCCCGCCTGTGTGTTAAAGTTCTCTTTTCAGTTTCATCCGACACTCGTCACCGACATTGTGTGGTGCTGCAGGGATTCTCTGGGCCTGCAGCTTTTTACTGAAGATTTTCTCAGGGCAATTGCTCTACAGGCTCTGCTGTTGGACACAATGGCCCGTTTCACATAGCCTAAATAAGGCATCCCGGAGAAGCTAAAAAAGGTGTCCTGAGAAGACCAACTCCATACCAACTCTTCTTAAGACATCCAAAGGATGCCTTATTTTAGCTCAAGGTGCCTTTTTTTGGAGAAAGCCTTAAAGTGCATCTTTTCTTCCTAAGCTACCTGCAAAGCATCTCCTGCCTGGCTGTGCAGAGCACACAGCTCGGGAGGCATCTAATTTTTCCCACTTGACCATTTAGCTCTCTGGTCACTTTCACCCTCAACTTGCACCCGACATTTTGTGTGTTGGTGAAAGAATTCTCCCTTCCTCCATTTGGGCAAGGTTGCCCCAGGACATTTGATCCGTAGACTCCAATCCTGGGCACCTTCTCAGCTCAAAGAGTACCTAGGAGCAGCAGTGGCGTAGGAGGTTAAGAGCTCATGTATCTAATCTGGAGGAACCGGGTTTGATTCCCATCTCTGCCCCCTGACCTGTGGAGGCTTATCTGGGGAATTCAGATTAGCCTGGGCACTCCCACACACGCCAGCACTCTGGCTAGTCCACAGCTTCTCAGATTCTCCTCAGCTCACCCACCCACTACAGGGTGTTTGTTGTGAGGGGGGAAGGGCAAGGAGATTGTAAGCCCCTTTTAGTCTCCTGCAGGAGAGAAAGGGGGATATAAATCCAAACTCCTCCTCCTCCTCCTCCTCCTCCTCCTCCTCCTCTTCTTCTTCTTCTTCTTCTTCTTCTTCTTCTTCTTCTTTTTCTAGTTCGACTCAGCTGGTTCTGCTGATTCTGGCAATATACATGTTCGTTTTTATTTTTTAATTTTGGAGGAGCTATCTTCAAACTCTCTCAGCCCCACCCACCTCACAAAGTGTCTGTCATGAGGAGAGGAAAGGAAAGGAGCTTGTGAACCCCTTTGAGTCTCTTTGCAGGAGAGAAAGGTGGGGTATAAATCCAAACTCTTCTTCTTCGGGCCTTCCCCACATATGAAACTGGCTGTGGGATCCTCACAATATATAAAATCAGGAGAGTGGCGAATGAAGCTATTGCTGCTGATTCCCACATTCAGTTTTCAGCCTCCTCAATTTAATCAGCGTAACCCTGGACTTCCTCCTCCCCTCCTCCTTTTTTTCTTCACCACAGTCAGAGGTGGGATCCAGCAGGTTCTCACAGATTCCCGAGAGTAGGTTACTAATGATTTGTGTGTGCCGAGAGGGGGTTACTGGTTGGTGATTTTGCCATGTGATTTTTGCCTTAGTTACATCCTCCTCTCAGCAGTTGCTCGCAGAACTTGAAGCAGTCTAGCAGGAGGTGCATCGGCGTGCATGGCAGCCTGCGCCTGCATGCATTCGTTTCCTGCCCAAGGACCAGTGCAGCGGCTGCATCCTTGCCACAGCCCCGCCCAGGAATGCCCCACCCCCAGAATGCCCATTGGCGAAGAAGAAGAAGAAGAAGAAGAAGAAGAAGAAGAAGAAGAAGAGGAGGAGGAGGAGGAGGAGGAGGAGGAGGAGGAGGAGGAGGAGGAGGAGGAGGAGGAGGAGGAGGAGGAGTTTGGATTTATATCCCCCCTTTCTTTCCTGTAGGAGACTCAAAGGGGCTTACAATCTCCTTGCCCTTCCCCCCTCACAACAAACACCCTGTGAGGTAGGTTGGGCTGAGAGAGCTCCAAGAAGCTGTGACTAGCCCAAGGTCACCCAGCTGGCATTTGTGGGAGTGTACAGGCTAATCTGAATTCCCCAGATAAGCCTCCACAGCTCAGGCGGCAGAGCTGGGAATCAAACCAGGTTCCTCCAGATTAGATACACGAGCTCTTAACCTCCTACGCCACTGCTGCTCCTTGAACTTGAAGCAGAACTTGAAGCAGTCTAGCAGGAGGTGCACTAGCTGCATGCGGGCAGCCTTGGCGCCTTCTGCATTTAGAGCCAGCTTCAGGACCAGCGCAGCGGCTGCATCCTTGCCACAGCCCCGCACAGGAATGCCCCGCCCCGGAATACCTGGCCATGCCCCTGTTGTGCCCCGCCCAGCCCCATTGGCACGACGCCACAGTTTGAATCCCACCACCATGGGAACCTGTTACTAAAATTTTTGGATCCCACCACTGACCACAGTCCAGTAAAATTCCTTTCTGGTGGCAGTCATGAAGAGTGTGGAATGCTACTTGGAGGTGGCTATTCACTTCGTGTGACTGTGTCCTCAGGCACTTAGCCTAGTTCAGAAATAAATGCTTAAAAGCTGAAGGTCTTGAGAGACACCTTCCTGAAATTTCTGTTTTTGCTTGAGGGTAGATCATGTGGATTATGTGGAGATGGAGAGAAGATACATGCATTTATTTGGATCTAGGCACAGTTTGGGACTGTGCACTCCAACACATGCCAGTGTATCCCCTGTGTAAGAATGGGCTGACCCAGAAAGGGGTGGAGTCTGAAAAGAAGCAGAATGCTGCAGAACTCATGAGGTTGGAAGAAGCAAGGCTACCAGGCTGGGACCTTGATTGATTTTATTAAGCCCTTAACACCTTGTTTAAGGTAACTGCAATGTTGTTGGGAACTAGTGGGAAGGGAGTTTATTTTTTTTGCTATATTGTAAATGTTAGAATTTATTGTTTCAGGGTTTTTGTGTATGTAACTGGTGAGAGTTTTCTGGGAACCTTCATCATCTTGAATCCCGTTCACCAAGCCTCTGACGTCTTCAAAAACCAACCACCAGCAAAGAAGAAGTGGACTTGGCAATATCAGTAGACTGTAAATATAAGGACTTGAAAATGCAAACTTAACAGGACTGTAAGGTGTAACCGTTACATGTTTTAAAAGTGTCATTTGTTAAGAGAAGTAAACTGTTTTGTTTTAAATTTAGTTCTTTGCAACTCCTTCCAAGTACTGCCCCACAGAACCCACAGAAAGAGGTTACAAATTACCAAACGGGGCAGTATCGGCATCTTGTTAGACCAGGGTAGGGAACCTCCATGTTTCCAGATGTTCAGGAACTACAATTCCCATCAGCCTCTGTCAGCATGGCCAATTGGCCATGCTGGTAGGGGCTGATGGGAATTGTAGTTCCTGAACATCTGGAGAGCCGCAGGTTCCCTACCCCTGGGCTAGACTTAGCTTTTCAGACCTCTCTCAGCCCCACCTACTTTTCAGGGTGTTTGTTGTGGGGGGTGGGAAGGGAAAGGAGTTTGTTAGCCCCTTTGAGTCTCCTTGCAGGAGAGAAAGGGGAGGGGTATCAATCCAAACTCTTCTTCTACTTGTAGGACGTGAGGGCCCCTGAATATTTACAAAGCACCCCTCATTGCCAAATATCTGCCATCAGCTCATACCAGAGGTGGGATCCAGCAGGTTCTCACAGGTTCCCGAGAGTAGGTTACTAATTATTTGTGTGTGCCGAGAGGGGGTTACTAATGGGTGATTTTGCCACGCGATTTTTGCCGTAGTTACGCCCCTCCTCTCAGCAGTAGCGCGCAGAACTTGAAGCAGTCTAGCAGGAGGTGCACCGGCATGCGTGGCAGCCTGCGCCTGTGTGCATTCGTTTCCCGCCCAAGGACTGGGCCAGTGGCTGCGTCTTTGCCACACCCCCCCAGGAATGCCCCACCCCCGGAATGCCTGCCCACGCCCCCGTCGTGCCACGCCCAGGCCCATTGGCGCTACGCCACAGTTTGAATCCCACCACCATGGGAACCTGTTACTAAAATTTTTGGATCCCACCACTGGCTCATACATATGGGGTGAAGGGGCAAGGCCAGGCATGTCATCCTTGAGTTGTGTCAATTAAGTTTTTCAAATAGGTTTTCAAACCATATGATATTTGGGGAGGGGGAGGACCACTTCAGGAGTATCCACTCTTCCCCCACTCCCAAATGACAGAGCTGAATGCTTTCTCACATAGATGACTTTAATTAATCCACAGTGAAAGGAACAGTGGGATTTCGCAAAATCTGGAAAGGAAAAACCTCTCACCTTTCCTTGCAATGCAACACTAGAATTTGCATATTTTCCCCCACCCCTGCTTTGACCAGATGTTTGGCGTTTTCGACAAAGACATTTCATTAGCAGTATCCGTTTTAACCCGTTTCGTTTCGATTTTTGCAGTCTCACTTAATGTACGTAAAAACTGCGTGCATGAATAATAATTCTCGCATATGTCTATTTCTTAATATTTACATAAAAGGTTTGTAATGAAATGTGCAGGTAACGATAAAAATACGTGTGGAATCTTTGCTCACGTCTTGTGGCTCTCAGACATCTGAAATTTGTTTCTGTGTTGCTCTTATGGTAAGCAAGTTTGGTAACCCTTCCTCTATGTCAGGGGTCTGCAACCTGCGGCTCTCCAGATGTTCATGAACGATAATTCCCATCAGCCCCTGCCAGCATCATGCTGACAGGGGCTGATGGGAATTGTCGTTCATGAACATCTGGAGAGCCGCAGGTTGCAGACCTCTGCTCCGTGGCATTATACCCTGCTGAGTGTTATGTTTCATAGCTCTCCCAATAAATATACTGAGACCAGAACAAAATTGATTTATTGAATTGGAGGTTATACTAGCATATCTTTGCCAAAACTAAACTTTACTCCAAGAAGGGAGGCTTTGCCCCTTCCTGCTGACCCGCATTGCTAGGCAGAAATTCCTGCATTAACTCTTTCACAAGCCTGCGGCATTCCTCAAGGCCCTCTCCAAGTAGCAAACCAGGTGCCTGGCCTGAGAAAGGCATTACAAGGAAGCCCGCACATCCCTACATAGCGCAGCTCTAATAAAAGCAGTATAATTCAGAACAAGCAGACACTGTTCAGATTCCGCAACTGCATGGCCTCCCCTGGAGACATGGTAAGACTATGCGGAAAAATAACTGGTCCAGCTTGGTATAGGGGTGAAGAGCAGGTGGGCTCTAATCTGGACAACCGGGTTTGATTTCATGCTCCTACGCCTGAGAGGTGGATTCTTATCTGGTGAACCGGATTTGTTTTCCCACTTCCACATTCCTGCTGGGTGACCTTGGGCTAGTCCAGGGGCAGGGAACCTGTGGCTCTCCAGATGTTCAGGAACTACAATTCCCATCAGCCTCTGTACGCATGGCCAATTGACCATGCTGGTAGGGGCTGATGGGAATTGTAGTTCCTGAACCTCACAGGCTGCCGCGGGTTTCTACCCACAGGCTGATGCGAATCATTCGGAACTATCTCAGTCTCACCAGCTAGGCCCCTTTGAGTCTCTTTACAGGAGAGACAGGGGGGTTCGTATCTAAACACTTTGGCCGATTATGGACGGCGAGGTTTCTGTATTTTCAAAGAGAATCGGTTGGGGAGTCTTTGTTTCAGGGCATGTTCAGCATTATTACCCACTGCCTTGCACATCAGCAGGCTTTTTGCTTGCCTCCAGAGAGAGTGGAAAGTGAAAGTGAGGCTAGAGGAATTATGTTCGTACAAGGCATTTTCTCACAGAGGCATAGCTGGGCCAAACTGCGCCTGGTGTGTATTCTATATTTTCTGCCCCCCATGGTCCTCCTGCGGTGCCCTGCCCCCCCCCCCCCGCGGCACCCCCCTTCCCCCCTTTTCACACTTACCTTAGCTTCTTTCCTTTTTCAGAACTTTTTCAGGCTACAAAAGGCCTGTTCTCAGTAAAAACAACCTGATGGGAACTATACTTCCCAGGAGACCTTGAGATCCCCAAGGTCTCCTGGGAACTGTAGTTCCTCAGGCTGTTTTTACTGCGAACAGGCTTTTTGCAGCCTGAAAAAGTTCTGAAAAAGGAAAGGAGCTAAAGTAAGTGTGGGAAGGGGGTGGGGTGCCACAGGGGGGTGGGGGAAAGGGGGAGGGGCCTGGGGAGATTTTCTGCACCCCCCAGGCATGCGCCCGGTGCACAGCGCACCCCCCACTCCCTTGTAGCTCCGCCACTGCCTTGTCACGGTAGACATTCACCCCCACCATGCAGCATACAACTTGAGCGTAATTGGCCTTCTTCTTGTTAACACTGAGCTCTGCCCTCCCTTGGCTTCAGCCCTCAAATCTCCAGGGTATTTCCCAATCCAGAGTTTATGACTCTAGAAGCAAAAGATTCCCCTACCACAGGATTGGCAGCTCGGATTGGGAAATGCCTGGAGATTTTGGGGGTGGAGCCTGAGGAGAGAGGGGATTGGGATGGGAGGCGGTCAGCAGAGTACCATGCCAGAAAACCCATCCTCCAAAACAGGCGTCTCCTCCCAGGGAACCAATCTCAATTGACCGCAGATCAGCTGTAATTCTGGGGGATCACCAGGCCCCATCGGGAAGTTGGGAACCCTAACCTCCCAGCGGAAGAAAGTTGCTACCATGAAGAAGAAGAGGAGGAGGAGGAAGAGTTTGGATTTATACCCCACCTTTCTCTCCTGTAAGAAGACTCAAGGTGGGGTGTTGTGGGTTTTCTGGGTTGCATGGCTGTGTTCCAGTAGCATTTTCTCCGGATGTTTTGCCTGCATCTGTGGCTGGCACCTGATTGCTTGATTGCTTGATTGCTTGATTGCTTGATTGCTCGATTGCTCGATTGCTTGATTGCTTGATTGCTTGGTTGCTTGGTTGCTTGGTCGGTCGGTCGGTCGGTCGGTCGGTCGGTCGGTCGGTCGGTCGGTTGGTTGAACGAACTTATAGGCCGCCTCATCCCCGAAGGGCTTGAGGTGGCTCACAGTACGGCTGTTCTACCGAATAGCAAATCAACTACATAAAAACAGATAATCCTTTAGATGATTATCTGAAGATGCCAACCACAGATGCAGCCGAAACATCGGGAGAAAATGCTACTGGAACACGGCCTTACAACCCAGAACACCCACAACATCTTTGTGATTCTGGCCATGGAAGCCTTCGACAATAGACTCAAGATGGCTTACAAACTCCTTTCCCTTCCACAGCAGACCCCTTGTGAGGTAACCAGGACTGAAAGAGTTCCAAAGAACTGTGACTAGCCCAAGGTCACACAGCAGGAATGTAGCAGTGCGGAAACACATCTGGTTCACCAGATAAGCCTCCGCCACTCCGGTGGAGGAATGGGGAATCAAACCCGGTTCTCCAAATTAGTATCCACCTGCTCTTAACCGCTATACCACGTGCTGGCTCTCAGGGACAGATTTGCAGGGACTGGCCTTATGAGTACAATATTTGTTATAGAAACAAAGAGGAAAAGGATGGGAAAAGGCACACTGACATTTTTTTTTCCTTTACATAAATGAAACAGCCGGCAAGAGAGTTGTGGGCTTATTTCCCTGGCCTTTCCATAGATTGCAACGTCTTCCCGTCTACATCTTCACCTCACAGCACAATTCATTTCAGCTTTGGCTGGAGAACATAAAGCAATAAACACCTCTTTTCAAATGGAAAAGCGGCACTTCATCCTTTATTATAGTTTTTTTTTCTCCCCATCTCAAATGATACATCGGATGAGTGACATGGCAATTCCAAGCGCAGGGAGTGTTCAAGGCTCCAATTTTGGGGGCTGAGCATGAGTATTAAATCACTCACACTAAATGGTCAATCATGCTGACTTCCATCCATAAAATATATGATTTTTAGACAGGCAAAAGCAATAATAATAACAATAACAACTTTTTTAAAAAAAAAGAAAGTACTGAACAATGGTGCAAAATAGAAATAAAACAAATGTAAGGAAACTTTTACAGTTATTTCAATTACTGGAGTGTTTATGCTCCCTTTCTCCCCAAGGGACCCAAAGCAACTTGTAACAGAGCAAAAGGTGTGTAAATAAGCCAAGAAAGCAAAGAAAAAACAAACCGTATTTTAGTACTTTCCTGGACAGCAATGGCATAGGAGGTTAAGAGCTCATGTATCTAATCTGGAGGAACCGGGTTTGATTCCCAGCTCTGCCGCCTGAGCTGTGGAGGCTTATCTGGGGAATTCAGATTAGCCTGTGCACTCCCACACACGCCAGCTGGGTGACCTTGGGCTAGTCACAGCTTCTTGGAGCTCTCTCAGCCCCACCCACCTCTCAGGGTGTTTGTTGTGAGGGGTGAAGGGCAAGGAAATTGTCAGGCCCTTTGAGTCTCCTGCAGGAGAGAAAGGGGGGATATAAATCCAAACTCCTCTTCTTCAAAATCCAAACTAAATGGTTGTCTTGTTCAAAGATACAGGTGCAAGCCAAGGATCAAGAGAAGAAAAAGAGTTTGGGTTTATAAACCCACCTTTCTCAAGTGTAAGGAGTTGCAAAGTGGCTTATAAAGTCTTGTCCATTCCTCTCCCCACAACTGACACTCTGTTAGGTAGGTGAGACTGAGAGAGTTCTGAAAGAATTGTGACAACCCCAAGGTCCACCACACTTAAAGAAGAAGAAGAGTTTGGATTTATATCCCCCCTTTCTCTCCTGCAGGAGACTCAAAGGGGCTGACAATCTCCTTGCCCTTCCCCCCTCACAACAAACACCCTGTGAGGTGGGTGGGGCTGAGAGAGCTCCGAGAAGCTGTGACTAGGCCAAGGTCACTCAGCTGGTGTGTGTGGGAGTGTACAGGCTAATCTGAATTCGCCAGATAAGCCTCCACAACTCAAGTGGCAGAGCTGGGAATCAAACCCGGTTCCTCCAGATCAGAGTGCACCTGGTCTTAGCCACTGCTCTTAGCCACTATGCCACTGCTGCTCCCGCAAACCATTGGCTGTTGCCCTTTGGCTCTCACATCTGGCCACATCAAACCTTATATGTGTAAAAGTCCCATCAGCTTTGATTTCGATGCCCCACACCAGTTCGATCACACCAACTCTTGAAAGCTAAGCAGAGAACACCAAGGGGTTCCCTGAGGAAAACCAGAATCTGAATAGTAAACAGCCGCCTTTGCAAATCTCTTAATGGGGTGCGTATCGCCATAAGTCAGCTGCAACTTGAAGGCACCACCCCCATCCTGTTCCATCAGGTTGTCAGTGACTCATAGGTACTAGGCTTGGTTATTCGGTAAAACCGAATCATAGAAAAACTAAAAAAATAGTCATATCAGCTTTTTCAGGTTTTATTTATTTATTTATATATTAGATTTTAAACTGCCCATCCCAGACGGGCTCTGGGCGACATACAGCAGGTCTGCAACAACAATACATAATAACATTAAACACAGCAGGCTAAAAACAACATTTTACACATAAAAACTAAGGTAATTTAAAACAATTTACAAATCTATAACCATAAAACACAGCAGCAGCAATAATATATGGTGCCCGATCCCAAGGCCGGGAGGGGACAGTACTGATTAGATAGTATATCAGGCGTGCCAATGATGGCACGCAACACAAAAGCATCCTAGAGCGGGAATCCGCGGCCGGCCTCACCAAAGGCCCGGTGGAACAGAACTGTTTTACAGGCCCTGCGGAATTCACCAAGATCCCGCAGGGCCCGCCCTTCTGATGGAAGAGTGTTCCACCAGGCAGGGGCCAAGACCATAAAAGCCCTGGCCCGGGTAGAGGCCAGCCACATCATGGAGGGGCCGGGGGCCACCAGTAAATTTGCCTCTGCCGACCGCAGAGGCCTACCCGGGACGTATGGGGTGAGACGGTCACAAAGCTTTTTCTGTTATTGATTTTGAAAAACCCAGGTGTATTCAAACAAACCAATACACCTGGGACCGAAAAATCAGAATAACAGGGCTTTTCGGCTTTTAAATCTCCCCCCCCACCCCCACCGCCACCTCCATTTCCCAAGTTCATGTGGATTTGGTAACCAGGGGGGATATCTCTATGCTGCATGTGGATGAAGGATCTGTCCCCCGTCCATACTTTTAAAAAAATATATATTTTATTGTATAGTTTGAAATAATCGTTCTATTTACATCTTTCTGATATAATTTCCAAACAATATATTTTCCCTTTTTTTTCCTCCCACCCTCCCCTAATGTTATGTTTTACTTTTCTTTAACCAAACAGCAGTAAGTTCGTTCGTTGTTGTCTTCTTATCCATATGTCTTCTTTGACTCCCGTCTCCTTCGTCCAATTCTCATAACTTGTCCACATCTTCATTATTTCATTCTGTTTTTCTTGCCATGTTTTATTCTTTGATAATATTTCAAAAATGTCTAATGTTCCCATATATATTCCAACCACTTCTGAATCGTCCATTTTTTCTTATCTTTCCATCCAAACGCTAACACTGCATGTATTGCTCTAGTCAACGTTTTCTACATATTTCTATATTGTATATCTATTTTTTCATCATCAATTATTCCCATAAATAATAGATCATTCCTTAATTCCACTTTATTTTTCACCCATCCATACTTTTCAAGACCTCCAGAACTTGGGAAGCACTGGCGAGGAAGAAACAGCTAGATCCTCATGGATCTTCCGCACTCCTACATTCCTGCTGGGTGACCTTGACTAGTCACAGTTCTTTGGAACTCTTTCAGCCCCACCTACCTCACCAGGTGTCTGTTGTGGCGAGAGGAGGGGAACGGAACTTGTAAACCGCCTTGAGTCTCCTTACAGGAGAGAAAGGTGGAGTATAAATCCAAAATCATCATCATCATCATCATCATCATCATCATCATCTTTTTTTTTAGAACAAGCCAACTGGATCAGACCAGAGTCCATCTAGTCCAGCTCTCCGCTACTCGCAGTGGCCCACCAGGTGCCTTTGGGACCTCACGTGCAGGATGTGAAAGCAATGGCCTTCTGCGGCTGTTGCTCCCGAGCACCTGGTCTGTTAAGGCATTTGCAATCTCAGATCAAAGAGGATCAAGGTTGATAGCCATAAATCGACTTCTCCATAAATCTATCCAAGCCCCTTTTAAAACTATCCAGGTTAGTGGCTTTGATCTGAGATTGCAAATGCCTTAACAGACCAGGTGATCGGGAGCAACAGCCGCAGAAGGCCATTGCGTTCACATCCTACATGTGAGCTCCCAAAGGCACCTGGTGGGCCAGTGCGAGTAGCAGAGAGCTGGACTAGATGGACTTTGGTCTGATCCAGCTGGCTTGTTCACCTCCTGTGGCAGCATATTCCAAACACCAATCACATGTTGCATGAAGATGTGTTTCCTTTTATTAGTCCTAATTCTTCCCCCCAGCATTTTCAAGGGATACCCCCTGGTTCTAATGTTGTGAGAAAGAGAGAAAAAATTCTGTCTGTCAACATTTTCTATCCCATGCATAATTTTTCTTCTTCTTCTTCTTCTTCTTCTTCTTCTTCTTCTTCTTCTTCTTCTTCTTCTTCTTCTTCTTCTTCTCTTCTTCTTCTCTTCTTCTTCTTTTCTTCTCCTTCTTCTTCTTCTTCTTCTTCTTCTTCTTCTTCTTCTTCTTCTTCTTCTGCTCCTCCTACTCCTCCTCCTCCTCTCCTCCTCCTCCTCCTCCTCCTCACCCAGAAGGTGGGCAAAACAGATCCCCAACCACAGAGAACAGTCCACACTGTGCCACAGAGAGAAACACATCTTACTGTGACCTGTGTCTGAAGATGCCAGTCACAGATGCCAGCAAAACGTTAGGAGTAAAAACGACCACAGCCACACAGCCCAGAAAACCCACCATAGCCAGCTTCCGCCCTGCTTTGCGTGTGGGAGCGTGGATATTTTTCTAAGTTCCCAAACTTTCTGCCTAGTTGGTCCACGGCTTTGCAACCCTGAACATGCAGGCTTCTAATCAGCAGGAGAAAATCACAGGTATTTGCAGCGGTCCCAAATTAGAACTGTCAGGAAAGTGACATTAGTGGCGTTCTTGATGCATGTGACACAGTCGACTAAAATATAAGGTGGTGATATAAACCCGGGCTGCGTCTGAAGCTTCCGTATCACTTCTCAGGCACTGGTTCTTAGACATCTGGATATATTTTTCCAGTAGCTCCGTGTGCCAATTACTTAAGACATAACCATCACGCAGCATTTAGGAGGGACGCAATCCCTAAGTGTCGACATTTTCCATCATTAATATAGATACTTCAGTATCAAAGCAACTTCTTTAATAATATAATAAATCCTTCCTGGCAGAGGGGAAAAAAGGAAGAACAAGAAATCCTTTTTTTTCAAATTCCCTCCCGTTTTGATTTGGACTTAATTAACCCACTCACTTTTTCCCTGATTTCCCCAATAAACTTTTCAAAAGAGAGGCGTCCCGCGTGCCTGCAAATCTCCCTTTCATCTCGTCAAATAGAAATCTGCTTGCTTCTGCCAGGCCTCGGGGATTTTGGCGAGGGGCAGAGGGTGGAAGGAGAAGCAAACTGTTTGCTATTGATGTCTGGAATCCATCAGTGGGCTCAGTCCTGGCAAGAAACAAGAACAGACCAAGACAAATTGGATGCGTGCACTCATTAAGCAAATGCGGTCCAGCTAAACCAGAGGAGCGGGGCGATGGTGGTGGTGTGAATTGCAAATGCATCCCAGGGAGGTCTTTGTCGCTGCCAGTGGGTTGGGCATAATTAATGCTGGAGGCCCGCCAGACAACGGTGTCCCACGTGAACCGTGGATGAACTTGCAGACCCTTGCAAAATACCTTGGAGTGCTTTATTTATTGACTGGGCTTGGGTTCAGTGACTTCTGCTTTGTAATTTATCCAGTGCCAACAGAGGACGCATGCCAGGGTGTTGTGTGGCAGCCTGAGAAACCATGGGTACATTGTATGGCCGAAGGCTTCCATGGCCGGGATCACTAGGATGTTGTGGGTTTTCTGGGTTGTATGGCCGTGTTCCAGTTCCCTAGGGGGAAAATGCTACTGGAACACGCCCATGCAACCTTTCCCTTTCCCGCACTAGTTTCCCGTTACTTGCTCCAAATTCCTGATTCTACAATTGTCTTCTCATCTGCCTCTCACATGCCTGAATTGCCATTTCTAGATCATCTGCCTTGAGCGTAATCCCACCCTTGGACTCAGCAATGGCCATTTCCTGCCCAAGAGTCTATCTTGCATGGTCTGGAAATAATTGTAACCCCTTGCAGTTTTTCCGGTCTGATCCAGCAGGCTCAGTCTTACGTTCTTATCCTGCCCAAGCTTTTTGCTGGCTCCGAACTAGCATTGGATGGGTGTCATTCATGTGGTCTCATGCTCATTCCGTTGATTTGCTGTGCCAGATATTTTGTTTTGCAGCTTTCAATAATTCCCACGAACTTTGAGCGGATCCCTCGTGGGATGTGCATTTTGATACATGTCGTACATGTTTGGATATATTTGGCTGGTCACGATCCACTCTTCCAGAATTATAAAAAAAAGTGCTCCTGATTTAATCTAGGCCAGTCAACAAAGGCTGTTTCCCCACTCGCCTTTTGTTGCGCGCTACTCGCTCCAAGTAACGCGGGGTCCAGCGGCACTCCCCGCTACCGGAGCAGCGACAACGCTCTGCCGCCCTCGCGACCCCTCAGCGCGCATAATTTCTGCCCCTGTTCAGAATGATGCCTTTTGCAAAACCCCACGCTGACCGCGTGCAGTGGGGAGCATGACTGTGCGCTCAGAAACACCCACGGTTAACGAAGCCCAGTAAGCCTCGCTTTTCTCTTCAAAGTGGGGAAACGGCCAAAGAAGAAATTTACTCATCTCTTCTGAAAATTTTTTTAAAGGCCATGAGTTTGCCACTTGTTTTTCTCAGTGCCTAAAAATCCCCTCCTGTGCCGAGCATGAACTTCTCTTTCCTGAATTGCATGAATCTGTAAAGGTGCTTTATATGGAATAAACTCACCCAGGCCATAGCCAAATACTAGGTAGATCCATAGTGTCTATTCTGAACCACTTAGACCTCTTAAGAAACCTTGCTTCCCCTCAACCAACACTCCTGTTGCAAGGGTTCTTTGACCCTTGGGGTTGGCCTCTGGCTCAGTGGTAGAACATCTGTTGAGCAGGCAGAAGGCCTCAGCGTCTTCACTTAAAGCAGCGGTTCTCAACCTGTGGGTCGCGACCCCTTTGGGGGTCGAACAACCCTTTCTCAGGGGTCGCCTAAGACCATCAGAAAACACATATTTCTGATGGTCTTAGGAACTGAGACACAAATAATGTTATGGTTGGGGGTCACCACAATATGAGGAACTGTATTAAAGGGTCATGGCATTAGGAAGGTTGAGAACCACTGACTTAAAGGCCCCTTCCGCACGGAGGCGGAAGGGGTTGGGTCGGCGTAATCTACGCCGACCCGAGGACGCTGGGACCGTCCGCATGGATGGTCCCAGAACTGGCTGGGACAACGGCGCCACGGAGCACCATCGCCTGGCTGACCCGCCTCTTCCCCGTCCCTCTCTCACTCACCTCATCGCCTCTGTCGCCCTCCTGGCCTCCTGACCCGCCCATGCTGCCCTCCGACCTCCAGGGGTCAGAGGACAGCAAGGGAGGGCCTTCAGAGGCCAGCAGGGCGATGGAGGCAACGAGGTGGGTGGGAGAGGGACGGAGACAACAGCGCATTCCCGGTAGTGCCGTTCGCACCACGCCGCCGGGAATGCACTGTTGTGCCCAAAACCTGCCTCCGGGAGGGAGGTTTTTGGAGGTGGCCTGAGGCCGCCCTGGGGGAGGGGGAAGGGAGCCAGGTTGACGCTGCTGTGTTTTGGCAGCGCCGCCTGTGCGAACGGCTCCCTGGGGACGGCGTTTTTGCCGTCCCCAGGGCGTCGTTATTGGCCCATGCGGAAAGGGCCAAAGGGATAAAGTAGTACATATTGTGAAAGCCCTCAACCTGAGACCCTGGAAAACTGTTGCCAGGATGAGTAGACAATATGGATATTGGTGGGCCAACGGTCTGATTCATTACAAGGTAGCTTCATGTGTTCGTGTGAGGTGGAGGAAAGCTTCAAATTTGCTCAGTGAGATTCAGATTTATTTATTTAGAAGAAAAAGATGATGACGATGATGATGATGATGACGACGATGATGATGATTTTGGATTACTATCTCACTTTTCTCTCCTGTAAGGAGACTCAAGGTGGCCTACAAGCTCCTTTCCCTTCCTCTCACCCCAACAGACATCTTTGTGAGGCAGGTGGGGCTAAGAGAGCTCCAAAGAACTGTGACTAGCCCAAGGTCTCCCAGCAGGGGTGCAGGAGCACGGAAACACATCTGGTTCACCAGATAAGCCTCTGCCACTCGGGTGGAGGAGTGGGGAATCAAACCCGGTTCTCCAGATTAGAGTCCACCTGCTCTTAACCACTATAGCATGCTGGCTGTCTCTTTACCGTCACAGATCAACAGTGAATTTGCTCAGCAGATGCATGCCACTGTGTTTCCAAATTTACCCTACATTTCGCTGCAGATACAGTCTGGTGGGAACTCTGTTTGGGACAGAGAGCCCATGCTACGATCCTATCACTCCCGGTTACGCATGCTGTAAAAAGCCGTGCAACACCAGATCTGTGGTCCCACTACGCTGAAAAGCTCATCATTCTTTTAAAACCCCTTCCGGCAAAGTCCAGCTAAAAGGGCATGCCAGCCAGTAGCCGGAGTCTAAGCAGCAGAGGTCAATGTAACATCTGCTTTACTGATCCTTCTTATTACCAATGTGCTCATTCCCAGCTTTCTGTTGTTCCAGAAATCTCTCAAGCATATAATAGGTAAAGTTCCAGCACGTCAGACCTCCAGCTTTCGCTGACATCTTGGTAATTTGTTTCCCATGGCAACTCATTCACTATCCTTGACCTTGATAGAGTGGTTAATGCGGCCACTCCTGACACATTTTCTACACGGCGATTAGATTGCGGGAAGACAATGACAAGTAAAATTTACTTACCGGCTCGATTATGCTTTGCTCCTTTCCTCTTCTTTTGTTTTCTGTCGTGATCTGCCGCTGTGGGCAAGCAACAAATGGCAGGCGTTATAGACGGAATTACGTATTATCAGCAACACGTTGCTGCCAGTGAAAATGGCAGTCTTGAGTCAAGTTCTTCATCTTCGTAATGTGTAGTGCAATGTACATCATGCATACCGATGCTTCACAGCAAAGTCTAATGTGGAGAACCAGGTTCAGTTCCCCACTCCTCCACATGAAGCTTGCTGGGTGACCTCAGGTTAGTCACATTTCTTTCAGAAGCCAAGTCTCTGGAACAGGATAGGAGGAAAACACAATGGTCGAATCCCCACTTGAAATTGGCACGCAGATCCAAACCTGTTTGTTGTGAAACCTTCTCCTCTTCATCGGAGTTTCTCCCTCCCCACCGTAGCGAGCACACAGCAGACACACCCAGTGGCAGAACTCTTAGCAATTCCCACTACCAGGCGAGCTCGCTTCGCCTGTCTCCCCTGATTGGTTGGCGTGCCTTGATGTGGCGGGACCTTTTCTCACTGGGGAAACGTACATTGTAGGGGCGTTATAAAAAAAAACAGCGTGTAAAAGTTTAACGTTGAACTGTTTAACTGGGCAAACAGTTAATCGTTACCTGTGTAAACTATTAACGATTCAAAGTTACACGTTTGACTGTTTAACGTTTGCGTTCCCTTCTGCTGGCTGATCGCAAAAGCGGAAATGAAATCAAGGAAAGTCTGCGTGCGCATCGCAGCGCAGATTGGTTGCCCGAATTCTGCGTCACACTCCAGGGTAGGAAACAAGTCAGGGTTTCAACCCTCATCCCTCCCCTCGGATCAGCTCTGAACCGTGTTAATGGGGTCTATGCCACTTGCAACCAGGTCCTGCCGGAACACGGATTAACGGGGAGAACGAGCGCCAGAAACGGAATCTGCCACGCAAGCCATGGGGAGGTCGTCCCTCAAACCTGGTTAGTTTGTGTTCTGAAACCTGGCTAAGACAGTAGTGGGGATTTGACCAATGTAACAGCATCAGTTGTATTATGCATACAGACTAAGAGGAAAAGAACCCCAACCCAGATTTGCCAATTTCCACAGCGTGGAAGTGGAAAGTGCCATCAAGTCACAGCTGACTTCTGGCAACCCCAGAGAGTTTTCAAGGCAAGAGACATTCAGAAATGGTTTTGCCATTGTCTGCCTCCACCTGGGCAGGAAGAGTTCTGAGAGAACTGTGACTGGCCCGAGGTCACCCAGCAAGCTTCCTGTGGAGGAGTGGAGAATTGAACCTGGTTCCCCGCATTCAAATTTGCTGAGCTTAAGCACTACACACATCATAATCTTACTTCATGTTTGCTATTCCATGTGTCCATGAGAGGATGGGCAGAGGCAGAGGTGGGATCCAGCAGGTTCTCACAGGTTCCCGAGAGTAGGTTACTAATTATTTGTGTGTGCCGAGAGGGGGTTACTAATTGGTGATTTTGCCACGTGATTTTTGCCTTAGTTATGACCCTCCTCTCAGCAGTAGCGAACAGAACTTGAAGCAGTCTAGCAGGAGGTGCACCTAATCCAGAGATTAGGACCAGGAGGAATGGGTTCAAGGTGCAGGGAAAGAGATTCCACATAAACATCAGGAAAAACTTTCTGACAGTAAAAGCTGTTTGACTGTGGAATTCACTACCTCAGGGTGTGGTGGAGTCTCTGTCTTTGGAGGCTTTTAAAGAGAGACTTGATGTTCATCTGTCAAGAGTGCTTTGATTGTGTGTTCCTACATTGCAGGGGTTGGGCTCAGAGGTGGGATCCAGCCGGTTCTCACAGGTTCCCAAGAGTAGGTTACTAATTATTTGTGTGTGCCGAGAGGGAGTTACTAATTGGTGATTTTGCCAGGTGATTTTTGCCTTAGTTACGCCACTCCTCCGCTCCTCAGCAGTAGAGTGCAGAACTTGAATCAGTCTAGCAGGAGGTGCACCGGCGTGCGAGCCAGCCTGTGCCTGCGTGCATTCGTTTCCTGCCCAAGGACCGGCGCAGCGGCTGAGTCCTTGCCACAGCCCTGCCCAGGAATGCCCCGCCCCCGGAATACCTGGCCACGCCCCCATCGTGCTGCACCCAGCCCCATTGGCGCTATGCCACAGTTTGAATCCCACCACCATGGGAACCTGTTACTAAAATTTTTGGATCCCACCACTGGGCAGAGGCGGATTTTTATCTGGTGAGCTGGTTTTATTTCCCTGCTCCTCCGCTTGAAGTCTGCTGGATGGCTTTGGGTTAATCACAGTTCTCTCAAAACTCTCTCAGCCCCAGCTACCTCACCAGGTGTCTGTTGTGGACAGAGGAAAGGAGTTTTTAAGACACGTTGAAACTCCTTACAGTTGCAAAAAACAGGGTATCAATCTAGACTCTTCTTCTTCATCATCTACACCCCCCTCTGCTCCCCTCTGAGCATCTAGTTGAACTTTAAGTCATAATATACCGCATATTTCCATTGCACATCGTTTGCACTTGATGACAAAGAGAATACAAAAGCAGGACTGTAATATCCACATAAAAGAAAGAGAAGAATCCTCAAATTTGCTTTGTTGCATTCCAGAACTCTAAAAGAAGGAAAGGCAGTCTCCTTTTCCCTCTGCAGTCATCCAAGTGGAGGAACCCTCCGGACAATAGTAATTTAAATGGAAATGATCAGTTAAAAAACCATTGCAGCTCTTTGAAATCTAGGACAAAAGCCTGGCTCACCCAGTGTGAATATTAATTATACTACAAATTCCAAGCAGGACACACACAATGACAAATTCAATAAACCATAATTCAGCCAAGAGAGGAAGGGTGGATTAATTAAGTTATGAACGACGGACGCTTTCTCGCTAATGCAGCAGTATGTGGGAAAGACGGAGCTTTTCCGACACTGGAGGAAATAGCCACCACTCTTTTATCAGGGATGCTGGATGAATTCTCTCCACTGAACCTTTGCTCTGGGTTTCGGGTTTTGTTTTTGCAATGATGCTGATGCCTCATGACCAAAGCACACATTGACAGTGCAATTTTATGCAAAGGTACTCTGATTTAAGCCCACTCATTTCAATGGTCTTAGATTGGAGTAACTCTGCATAGGATTGCAGTGTGTGGGGAGAAAAGTCTACTTTGGAACTACAAAATGCAGCATTCAGACTCGTATTAAGGAGCACAAAAGACACTGTCAGCTTAACCATCCTGAAAAATCTGCAGTAGCAGAACATGCTCTAAACAAAACTGGACATAACATTCTATTTGAAAACACTGAAATTCTGGACAACTCAGGCAGTTACTATGTCAGACTACACAGGGAAGCCATTGAAATCCACAAACAACAAGAAGGAAGAGACTCTGAGAATTAACAAAGCTTGGCTACCAGTACTTAAAAACACCAGAATCAAAGGCCAAGGACATGCTAGGTTCATGGATAATGGACTCCACCCAGACACAGGGTTTGCATTCACTAAGACTATTGCTGCTGTAGGGAATGCAAATGTAAATCACTCCCTGGACTGAAAACCCCCACCCGCAATACAATGCAGTCAACCACACCTTTGCATAGCAAGTTCTACATAGCAAGCTCTACGCAGGCCTGCCCTTGAGGTTGATTCGGAAATTGAAACTGGTCCAGCATGCGGCGGCTCGTCTGCTCACGGGAAGTGCCATCAGAGACCATATCATGCCCGTGTTGCGCCGCCTGCACTGGCTCCCAGTTGAGTTCCGAATCATCTTCAAGGTATTGGTGTTAACCTTTAAGGCCTTACGAGGTCTGGGACCTTCGTACCTAAGGGACCGTCTGGCCCCATATGTCCCACGTCGGTCTCTGCGTTCGGCAGAGGCCAACTAGCTGGAGATTCCCGCCCCCTTCATGATGCGGCTGGCCTCTACCAGGGCCAGGGCTTTCACGGCCCTGGCCCCTGCCTGGTGGAATTCTCTCCCTCCAGCTGTCCGGGCCCTGCGGGACCTAAATGAGTTCCGCAGGGCCTGTAAGACTGAGCTATTCCGCCAGGCCTTTGGGGAGGCCGGCTGCTGATTATGCCCATTAACAGCTTGGACCCGCTGTTCCCCATCTCAGAGGAGTTTAAATGGTCATACGCCATCTGTATTTTAAATGGTTAAGAACTTAAGCACTGCATTTTAATATTTAATATTTAATATTGTATTTTATCCTTCCACCTGTTTGTATTAATGTTGTAAACTGCCCTGAGCCCCTCGGGGGAGGGCGGTATATAAGTGGAACAAACAAACAAACAAACAAACAAACAAACAAACAAACAAATAAATAAATAAAGTTCCACCCAAACACTTACTGATTGGTTCCTCACCCTGGGACATGGACAATATATACCCCAATAAACATTCGTTCCCCACCCTGGGACATGGACAATATATACCCCACTAAACATTCCCTTCTCACTGGACACAGTGTGTAACAGACTTCCCTCTGTGATACATCTCTGAAGAAGCCAGCCACAGTTGCAGGAACAAGATCTACCAGACCACGGCCACACAGCCCGGAAAACTCACAACCAGTTGAATCTGGTCATGAAAGCCTTCTACAATACAGGGAATCAAACCCAGTTCTCCAGATTAGAGTGCACCTGATCTTAACCACTGCATCACGCTGGATCTGAGTGGATCTCCTAGTGTGGTGGAAAATGCTATCAAGGCACACCCATCCCAAAGCACCCACACAGGGTTTTCGAGGGAAGAGACACACAGAAATGGTTGGCCATTGGCTGCCTCTAAGTAGCAACATCAGACTTCCTTGGTGGTCCGCCATGAGATCTGATGAAATCAGGCTAGCCTAGGTCATCCAGGTCAGGGCAGATATCCCAGGACAAGCAGCAAAAAGATCAGAACAGAATGATTTGAGTTTAACCAGCTCTGCAATGACAGGATAAGGGGGTCTGAAGCCCACAAGGAGCAGCAGTGGCGTAGGAGGTTAAGAGCTTGTGTATCTAATCTGGAGGAACCGGGTTTGATTCCCCGCTCTGCCACCTGAGCTGTGGAGGCTTATCTGGGGAATTCAGATTAGCCTGTACACTCCCACACACGCCAGCTGGGTGACCTTGGGCTAGTCACAGCTTCTCGGAGCTCTCTCAGCCCCACCTACCTCACAGGGTGTTTGTTGTGAGGAGGGAAGGGCAATGAGATTGTAAGCCCCTTTGCAGGAGAGAAAGGGGGGATATAAATCCAAACTCCTCCTCCTCCTCCTCCTCCTCCTCCTCCTCCTCCTCTTCTTCTTCTTCTTCTTCTTCCTCTTCCTCTTCCTCTTCCTCTTCCTCTTCCTCTTCCTCTTCCTCTTCCTCTTCCTCTTCTTCTTCTTCTTCTTCTTCTTCTTCTTCTTCCCGGCCAACACACACAGAGGACCTTTCCGCATGGGCCAATAAACACGGGTTAAGGGCGGGATAAAACCCAAGTTGGGGGAACTTCACACGGATCCTCCTCTTGAAGCAAGTCCACACTGGGTTCTCCCCCACAACTCGGGTTTTACAAGAATAACGGTTTCTGCAATTCTTTTGTTTTAACGTGCCTTGTAGCCACGGTCGTTCTGCGAGGCGCACTATGTGACTGCACCTCCTTCCCGCCTCTCTCCTATGTAGGCCACATTTTTGGCCCATGCAGAAAGGGCCATTCTGTTGTCCAGATAGAAACTGACCGCCCTGGCAAAGGGAGGGTACAACGGGATGGGGGAAAAACTGTCCCCTTATAATTCAAGGATACTTCCCCCATTTGAAAGCCCCAAAAGTGTGGGGTCATGCACGAAAGCTTCATAACAAGAATGAGTGGACCTCTGTAAAATTCTACTGCAGTTACCTGCTTGCCTCAATTCAAACCCTGTTTAAATATGCACTTTTATTTTCAGTGTGTCTGCTGTTAATCTTTGAACACTGCAGGGGTGACTGCATGCTATTTTTGTTATGTTAAGCAAAGTCACATTCCCAAAACATCACATAGGTGCAATTTATACAAACCAAATCTGGGCAGGTGAGCCTTCACAAATTCAAGTCCTCAGTAACAGCCTCGCTGTTCGTATTGTTAGTAGATGGGCCTGCGGTTTGCAGGCGGGCTTTTGTCACTAAATAATCTCCTTACAGTGTGGGGAGCCACTGTTCACTCATCTTGCACAGATAAAATTGCTTATCCCACAAAGCAGGCGTTCCTCATCCACCACGCCAAAATGCCTCGCACCGGAGTTGCCATAATCTCTTTCTGTTTCTTTTCAGAATGACGACTCATTTTTCTGGCTGTCCATAACAGCTTGAGAGATTCTTTTGTGATTCTCTTGACAAAAAAAATCCATTGATGGGTGGTAATTTCTAGTTATGTGGGTTGATGTAGAGAGGGGAAGAAGGAGAAGAAGGAGAAGGAGAAGAAGAAGAAGAAAAAAGAAGAAAAAGAGTAGTAGTAGTAGTAGTAGTAGTAGTAGTAGTACTAGTAGTAGTAGTAGTAGTAGTTTGGATTTATATCCCCACTTTCTCTCCTGTAGGAGACTCAAAGGGGCTTACAATCACCTTGCCCTTCCCCCCTCACAACAAACACCCTGTGAGGTGGGTGGGGCTGAGAGAGCTCCCAAAAGCTGTAACTAGCCCAAGGTCACCCAGCTGGCGTGTGTGGGAGTGTACAGGCTAATCTGAAATCCCCAGATAAGCCTCCACAACTCAAGCGGCAGAGCTGGGAATCGAACTCGGTTCCTCCAGATCAGAGTATACCTGCTCTTAGCCACTGCTCTTAGCCACTACGCCACTGCGTAGAAGAAGAGGAGGAGGAGGAGGAGGAGGAGGAGGAGGAGGAGGTGGTGGTGGTGGTATTTGGATGTATACCCTGCCTTTCTCTCCAGCAAGGATTCTCAATGTGGCTTACAAACTCCTCTCCTTTCTCTCCCCACAACAGACACCTTGTGAGGTAGTTGGGGCTGAAAGAATTGTGAGAAAATTGTGACTTGCCCAAGATCACCCAGCAGGCTTTATGTGGAGGAGTGAGGAATCAAATCCAGTTCTCCAGATTAGAGTCTACAGTTCCTAACAACTACACCAGAATGACTGTCATGTGTGAATGGATATGCCCAATCAGATTAAGGCCCAGCGTAGTTTAGGGGGAGATTTCACCTGTAGATGCCTCCTGCATATAAGATCTGCAGAATTTAAAAGTGGCAACGTCAATAATCTTAGCTGAATTACTGCAACACATTTTATGTGGGGTTGCCCTTGAAGATAACCCCAAAACTATGGCCGTTTCTGAACGGCCACATTGGGGGTTGGGTCGGCGTACATGATGCCGACCCAACCTCCCCGGGACCATTCGCACAAACGGTCCCGGTTGCGATGGGGGAAGATGGCGCAGCCTCTGCGCAGGCTGCGCCATCCCCCAAATGCCTTACCAGGTCCTCCGGCCTCCGGCACATCACACAGACCAGGGGACCCCGCCCCCCTGCCCTGCGCAACAGCTTGGAAGTTGCAGGGCAGGGGGGGCGTGTCCCCTGGCCTGTGTGATGCACCAGAGGCCGGAGGACACTGTAAGGTGTTTGGGAAAGGGGGGAATGGTGCCTTCCAGCCACTGCCATTCGCACAGCAGCGGCTGGAAGCCGCTGTTTCCCAAAAACCTCAATCGGGGAGCAAGGTTAGGAAACAGCGGCTTCACACCACTGGGGGGGAGCGAGGGCAGTGTGGCTGCGATGCAGCTGCGCCCCCCCATGTGAACAGCTCCCTAGGGACAGTGTTTTTGCCGTCCCTAGGGCGCTGTTATTGGCCCATGCAGAAAGGGCCTATGATTCAGAAGATAGCAACCTGACTGCTGTCAGGCTAGCCACAACAAACGTACGTTGCCCATTACGAAACAGAAATAATGGCCACCAGTCTGTTTCTGAGTTCAGGTCAAGATGGCGGTTATGACCTTTAAAGACGCTGAAGAACCCTCCGTGTACAAACTCCACCGCAGTGTGACGCCAAATTGTTTTTTTAAGAAATGGGAAATATTTCGGAGCCAACAAATTATATGCACAGTTAAGGGTTTCTTATATCGAACCATCTGATGAAAGTGAGGAACATCAGAATTTATTGTCCCTCAGGAGACTTTAATCGAAACGCACTGGGCTTTTCATGAGCCCATTGTCTCCGTGTACGGCAGTGTGGCTCCCTCGCAGTTCTTTCTGCTGGAAGATTTTCTCCGAAAGTAACTGCTTTGCCACGGAGGATTTGGAATTGAAACACATCAGACTTTTCTTTCTCCCCCACCCTGCCGGTGGGAATAAACATCCCAATAAAGCGACTACCTGAGGTTTTCTGTTCTTCCCACAGGGGGAAAAAATCTATTCCTTTCTCAAGATGGGTATGGCGAGAATACAGATCTCTATCCATACAAAGTAATTTTTTTATCCTGACCTCCTGGCCCTCATTTCTAAGTTCTGACTTGAGTCAGAGGCACAGCTCTGAAAAGCTTAACCTGCCCACTACTTGGAATTTCCAGTTTCTAGAATGCTTTTGGCCGATTCTTCGGGAAGCCAGAATTTTTCATGTAAAACCTCCCATCCCATTCCAAATGGAAAATCAACCCCAGCATTAATGAAAAACCCAGTATAACCAGACCATATAATAGGTAGAATCATAGGCCCTTTCTGCACGGGCCAATAACAGCGCCCTAGGGACGGCAAAAATGCTGCCCCTAGGGAGCTGTTCACATGTGGGGGGGGGCGCTGCATCGCAGCCACATTGCCCTCGCTCCCCCCAGCGGTGCGAAGCTGCTGTTTCCCAACCTCGCTCCCTGAGCGAGGTTTTTGGGAAACAGCGGTCTCCAACCGCTGCCATGCGAACGGCTGTGGCTGGAAGGTGCCATTCCCCCCCTTCCCCCAATGTCTTACCATGTTCTCCAGCCTCTGGCGTGTCGCACAGGCCAGGGGACACACACCCCTGCCCTGCAACTTCCGTGCTGTCACACAGGGCAGGGGGCGTGTCCCCTGGCCTGTGCGACGCGCCAGAGGCCAGAGGACACAGCAAGGCATTTGGAGGACAGCGCAGCCTGCGCGTAGGCTGCACCATCTTCTCCACCGCAACCGAGACCGTTCGTGCGAACGGTCCCGGGGGGTTGGGTCGGCATCATGTATGCCGACGCAACCTCCAGTGTGGCCATGCAGAAACGGTCATAGAGTTGGAAGAGACCCCAAGAGCCATCAAGTCGAACTCCCTGCAATGACATAATCACAGTCAAAGCACTCCTGACAGATGGCCATATTGCCTCTATTTAAAAACCTCCAAAGAAGGAGACTCCACCACACTCTGAGGTAGTGAATTCCACAGTCAAACAGCTTTTACTGTCACAACGTTTTTCCTGATGTTTAGGTGGAATCTCTTTTCCTGCACCTTGAAGCCATCACTCCTGGTCCTAGTCTCTGGAGCAGCAAAAAACAAGCATGCTCCCTCACCAACATGACACCTTCAAATATCTAAACGTGGCTAATGTCACCTCGTAACCTTCTCTTCACCAAACTAAGCAACCTTATCTACACCAAACCTTCTGGAGGGGCCTGCATATGTTTTAGAATTTCAATTATCTCCTGATGACAGAGATCCATTCCACTGGAGAAAATGGCTTTTTTGGAGGGTGGACATTATACACTGATGATGATGATGATGATGATGATGATGATGATGATGAAGAGAAGAAGAAGAGGAGGAGGAGGAGGAGGAGGAGGAGGAGGAGGAGTTTGGATTTATATCCCCCCTTTCTCTCCTGCAGGAGACTCAAAGGGGCTTACAATCTCCTTGCCCTTCCCCCCTCACAACAAACACCCTGTGAGGTGGGTGGGGCTGACAGAGCTCCCAGAAGCTGTGACTAACCCAAGGTCACCCAGCTGGTGTGTGTGGGAGTGTACAGGCTAATCTGAATTCCCCAGATAAGCCTCCACAGCTCAGGCAGCAGAGCTGCGAATCAAATCCGGTTCCTCCAGATTAGATACACGAGCTCATAACCTCCTACGCCACTGAAGTCCATCCCCTCCTCAGCCCTCCTCTTTCCCAGTTCCATTCCCAAAATCTCCAGGAATTTCCTACTCTGGATGTGGCAACCCTAAATATACAGTTCTGGTTGCTGCATGGACCATTCGTTGGATTGGAGGATCACAATTCTGTAAGAAGAAAGCAACATCATTTACCAGGAAGCGGGGCAGGGGGCATAATTTTGAGGGGAAGCAAGAGGCTTACCCCAGTGACAATACTGTTCCAACTCATCTAAAAATGTGTTTGATTTTTTTTGGGGGGGGGGGGGGAGATGGGAGGTGTCTTATTTATCCCCGGCACTTTTTCTTGATGACATACCAGTTGCCATAAAATCTGGAAAGTCAGATCAATTTTATGAGCAATTAAATGGGGTCTATCCAAAGGCAATTAATTTTATAGTGGAGGTTGAACAAGGTGATCGTGTAACATTTTTACACGCATTGATGGTAGGAACTAATGTTACCGCACCGGCTATTAAATGGCTCCAATTGTTCACCCCGCAGGCTGTTATTTATATTTTAGGAGCATCCCCCGTCCTTTTTCTTTTTTTTTAACTATGGAAGAATATCTTATTTCCTGGGTGATTATAGGATCAATTTGCGGTAGTGCTAATGAATGGCAGACATGTCTGGAGCCTGGAAATATTTTGTTGTTGACTTTCTAGGCTGTTTAGATTCATGGCACCAGCAGGAAGTGGTCATGTTAGGTCTTTGCCGTGAGTCTTGTCCTTAGGGATTCCCGTATGTAGTGACGGGGCTTATAATTTGGAGCCATTTCCTCTGTACAGAAATAGCCCTTGCAAGAGTTAGTTTCGTTCCCATGTGGGAGAGAAAAAGTTGTCCAGCAAACTCTGGCCTTTTCCGCCCAAACCTTTTAAACAACTTTTTGAGGCAGAAAATAAAGCATTTCCTCCCTGGAGTTCTGTATTGTTTTAACCGCAAAATGTTTTTATTTCCAGCCACAGAACGTTTTAAATGAATCCCCTTGTAAAATAGTTCTCTGGCTGAAACGTTTTGAAAACATCTTCAGTTGCCGTGTGATCTATTGACTATGCTTCCCATGCTACTCTGCTTCCCTGAACTTCCTTCTCGGCGGCATTTTCTGAGCTCGCTCAGTTCTCCCTCATCTGCTTATTTGCAGCATTTATCTGTTTGTTCTTTTATCTTTGGAGGGCTTTGAAGCATCATGTATACAGGGAGCACAGAACATAAGAACATAAGAACAAGCCAGCTGGATCAGACCAGAGTCCATCTAGTCCAGCTCTCTGCTACTCGCAGTGGCCCACCAGGTGCCTTTGGGAGCTCACATGCAGGATGTGAAAGCAATGGCCTTCTGCAGCTGTTGCTCCCGAGCACCTGGGCTGTTAAGGCATTTGCAATTACAGATCAAAGAGGATCAAGATTGGTAGCCATAGATCGACTTCTCCTCCATAAATCTGTCCAAGCCCTTTATAAAGCTATCCAGGTTAGTGGCCATCACCACCTCCTGTGGCAGCATATTCCAAATACCAATCACACGGTGCGTGAAGAAGTGTTTCCTTTTATTAGTCCTAATTCTTCCCCCCAGCATTTTCAATGAATGCCCCCTGGTTCTATGCAATACAGAATGCAACACAAGACTGGGAAGCATTGAAGCTATGTATGGAAGTGCTGTCAAGTCACAATCGCTTTACGGTTGCCCCAGGAAGGGACTTTCAAGGCAAGTGAGAAACAGGGGTGGTTTACCTTTGCCTTCCTCTTCAAAGTCTTCCTTTGTGGTTTTCCAGCCAAGTACTGACTCTGCTTAACTTCTGGGACCTGATGAAATCTGTCCTCCCATGTCATCTACTGTGTGTGTATTAAATGCCATCAAGTTTCTTCTGACTCAGGTCAGTTCATCTAGTATCTGAACTCCTTCCTTCCTTCCTTCCTTCCTTCCTTCCTTCCTTCCTTCCTTCCTTCCTTCCTTCCTTCCTTCCTTCCTTCCTTCCTTCCTTCCTTCCTTCCTTCCTTCCTTCCTTCCTTCCTTCCTTCCTTCACTGGAAATACTAAAAATGGACCTGGGACCTTTTGCATACCATACAAGTGCTCCAGCCCTCTTTACAGATATGATTATTGTCCATTGTGGAGAGAGGAAGGGAAGGAGTTTATAAGCTACTTTGAGTCTCCTTACAGGAGAGAAAGGTGAGGTGTAAATCCAAACTCTTCTTCTCTTCTTTGCAGGGGCAGGTGCTCTGACGAGATCTATCTCGACACACTGATCCATAACCTAGAACAACTGGAGAGCTTCACAGCTGAGGGGTCATTTGAGCCAAGCCGTTGTAATGGTGACCAAGTTCAGCTAGGAGGACACCCTCATTAAGATCTCCACACTGCCACACTGAAGTTCACTGGGTAAACTGTGGCCAATGTCTTTCTCACGGCCTTATCTACTTCATGGGGTGGTTGTGAGTCTAAGGGGCTTTCCCCACTGACAGAGTTGAACTGGTTTCTACCTAGGTTCGCCTCAGTGAATCCCCACTGCCACCAAGCTCAACATTGTTTTGTCTCAGCCCCCCCCCCCTCAAAACTGTGACATGTTTGTCGCAGTTACGAACTACACTTTTCTGCCGAAACAAGGTCGATACCGCTTCGAAGTGGGGAAGCATCGAAACGACACCTCATTCGTTCAACCAATCACAAGGCGCTTTTGTGGCATGCGCAGAACGGGAGAGAGATGGTGGGCAGAAAGCGCATGCAACTGTAAACTGTAAAAACTGTTTAAAAAAAGAACGCTCCCGTTTCCCGCCGTAACACAAGTGCCAATCACGATCGAGGAGCGAAACAGGCACCAAGATGATCCCGCCCACTTAGCTTGGTTCCAGGGGGCCAACTCAGTTGCTGTGGGGACAGCCTGGAATCGCCCTCCACTGAAGGAAACCGAGTCGACCTTAGCTCCCTTCTGTAGTGGGGAAAGCCTCAAAAATGAGGCAAAGGGAACCACGTGTACCCCTTGAAGCGAAGACAGGATAACAACACACTGGGACAAAAACTCATCTAACATGCCTTCTGCTACAGCATGCTGCCTCTCGACTGATCTCAGAGCCTAAAGTTTCCCTCAGAGTGGAAAAAGTTGCCACACCCATACCAGAGAGCTGAGAATTCAGATACCTTAATAATAATCCCTCAACCTTTACAGACCCATTAAGCATCGAACATGTGGCCTGTTTATTAAATTGTGGGTCTGACTTTGTTACGGACTCTGTCCCTTTTTATAGTCAAATTTGTCTCCCAAAACAGCTCGAGGGAATTTAGAAAGGGCATTAGAAATCAGCGCAGACATTTCTCGAGGAAGGGAGTGATCAGGTAGGGCTAAATATAGGCATGACGGAAGGGTGCTCGGCTGCTTCAAAGCTTCTCTCTTATCGCCTCACTGACGGCAGTTTATAGCCTACTTCTTTGGCTCAAGCAGTCCTCAGCAACCAACAATATGAAATCATTTTAAGAGCACACATTAAAACGGCAAAATACATTTGGAACCCCCTGGGGATCTTTAAATCTCAGCGAGAACAAGTGAGGCATTACACTCGGCCTCCCTCAGGACGTGGTCCTTGTGCGCACTGACCTCAGAGGAACTCAGGGGGACTTATTGCTTAGTCAGACTGTCCTTCCCTGGTTCCCTGGTGGAATGAACAGATTGTAGCCTGCTTTCTAGAGAGTTAGAAGGCCCATCCCTGAGGATCAGCAGGTGACCTTCGCAGATTATCAGACTTCACTGTGTTCCATTTTTCTTTAATTCCACCTGGTTGGAAAGTGTCTCAAGTCACGCTGACGTATGGCATCCCCATAAGATTTTCAAGGCAAGAGATGAGCAGAGGCGGCTTGCTCTTGACTGTCTCTGCATGGCGACTGTGGACTTCTTTGGTCGTCTTCCATCCAAGTGCCATCCCTGCTTATCTTCTTACAAGATCAGGCTAGCCTGCGCCATCCAGGTCAGGGTGATGTAACATAACTAGAACAAAATCAGAACCAACCAACCCTGATGGTGGTGACTTTTTTTTCTAGTGCACAGGTGTCAAACTCACGGCCCTCCAGATGTTCATGAACTACAATTCCCATCAGCCCTTGCCAGTCTAGCCAAGGCTCATGTTGGGAGGGGCTGATGGGAATTGTAGTTCATGAACATCTGGAGGGCCGTGAGTTTGACACCACTGCTCTAGTGCATGAAGAGTCAGCGTGGTGTAGTGGTTAAGAGCAGGTGGATTCTCATCTGGAGAACCAGATATGATTCCCTGCTCCCCCAAATGAGGGCCAGACTTTATCTTCTTTATTTATTTATGTATTTATTTTATTAGACTTTTATACCGCCCCATCCCCGAAGGGCTCTGGGCGGTGCACAACATATAAAATACAATATAAAATGATAACATATAAAAGCAGCGATAAAAATCTCTAATTCTTATTCCCATTTTAAAAATTCAAAAATTTGAATTTAAATTTAAGTGTAAGGTGGCGTCCAGCAATCCAATAACATAAAGTCCCTCCCTCCCCACGAAAAAGGGAGGCATGGTGAGTCTCATTAGATGTTTAATGGCCCAGGTGTTAAGGGCCGGCGGGGGGGGGGGGGCACCAGTAGCGGCTGGTTCCTCCAAAGGCCCGGCGGAACAGCTCTGTCTTGCAGGCCCTGCGGAACTCCCCAAGGTCCCGCAGGGCCCGGACAGCTGGTGGGAGAGCGTTCCACCAAGCCGGGGCCAAGACCGTAAAGGTCCTAGCCCGTGTGGAGGCCAGCCGCATCACCGAGGGGCCAGGGACCGCCACTCCTAGTATCTGGTAAACTAGATTTGTTATCCCCACTCCTACATGTGAAGACTGCTAGGAGCAGGAGGGACCAATCTAATTCCTCATTTTGGCTCTGATACAAAGCGGTCTAGGCCTTCAGCCAAAGGGGTGAGACATTTTGAACAGGTAGAGGGAAACAACATAGTGGTAGCCACCAGCCACAAAAAATGGGGTTTCATGTTTTCATGGAGGACAGCATGGTGTAGTGGTAAAGAACAGTGAAAACTAATCTGGAGAACCGGGTTTGATTCCCCACTCCTCCAAATAAGCAGCAGACTCTTATCTGGTGAACTGGATTTGTTTCCCTGTTCTTCCACATGAAGCCTTCTGTTGACCTCGAGCTAGTCACAGTTCTTCAGAACTCTCTCAGCCCCACCTACCTCACAAGGTATCAGTTGTGGGCAGAGGAAGGGAAGAAGTTTGTAAGCCGCCTTGAGGCTCTCTGTAGGAGAGAAAGGCACAGTTTACATCCAAGCTCTTCTTCAAATGCAATCCACGTATGGATGGGTTCTCTGTACAGCACTATATGTGAATGGAATTGAACACTGCAGCAAATCATATGTGCAAAATTCATGGGGTTGTGGGCATGGTTTAAAAATGGCTAAAATTAGACAGTTGAGGAATGCTGATCAAGTCCATTTTGTGAAACAAAGCTTGACAATTTGGAGCTTCAAATCCAGGGTAACATTCAGATTAGAAGAATTTTGGAAGCATCCCTAGACATAGCTCAGTGGACCTAAATGTGGGCAGGAGACTGGAAATCATCCAAACATGACAAAATATTTTTCCTTAGTAGTAGTGGAAGAGATATGGAATAAAATGGTCCCTGCTGGATCAGACCAATGGTCCATCTAGCCCAGCATCCTCTCTCACACGGTGGCTAAGCAGACCTTTTGGATGTCTTCTATCGTTTGGACCTTTTGGATCTCTTCTATTGAAGAGATAGAAAAAGTGCAGAGAAGGGCAATGAGGATGATTGAGGGACTGGAGCACCTTCCTTATGAGGAGAGGCTGCAGCGTTTGGGACTCTTCGGTTTGGAGAGGAGACGGCTGAGGGGGGATATGATTGAAGTCTATAAAATTATGCATGGGGTAGAAAATGTTGACAGAGAGAAATTCTTCTCTCTTTCTCACAATACTAGAACCAGGGGGCATTCATTGAGAATGCTAGGGGGAAGAATTAGGACTAATAAAAGGAAACACTTCTTCACACAACGTGTGATTGTTGTTTGGAATATGCTGCCACAGGAGGTGGTGATGGCCACTAACCTGGATAGCTTTATAAAGGGCATGGACAGATTGATGGAGGAGAAGTCGATCTATGGCTACCAATCTTGATCCTCCTTGATCTCAGATTGCAAATGCCTTAGCAGACCAGGTGCTCGGCGGCAGCAGCAGCAGCAGAAGGCCATTGCTTTCACATCCGGCATGTGAGCTCCCAAAGGCACCTGGTGGGCCACTGCGAGTAGCAGAATGCTGGACTAGATGGACTCTGGTCTGATCCAGCTGGCTTATTCTCATGTTCTTATGTTCTTATGTCCAACAACAGGTCATAGAGGCTGAAGTCATCCTCTGATGATGCCTCCTGGCACTGGAATTAGGGTTGCCAAGGTCCAGGTAGTAGCTGGAGAACTCCCATTATTACAACTGATTTCCAAGTGACAGAGATTGGTTCACCTGGAGAAAATGACTGTTCATGAAGGTGGACACTATGTCATTACCGTTCCTTCCCTTCCCTTCAGGCTCCACCTCTAAAATCTCCAGGTGTTTCCCAACCTGGACTTGGCAACCCTAAATGGAATTCAGAGGTTGATGGCCTCTTACCATGGAGGTTCCTATGGTCAAGTATAGCCTGTTCTTTTCAGATCTGGAAAGTTAAATGGGGTTTGTGCTTGTTTGGGAGACCAACAAGGAAGAAAACACAGAGAAAGGCAGTGGCAAACCACCTCGCTTCTCCCTTGCTTTGAAAGTCCCTGGCTGGGGTCCTGTAAGTCGGTTGTAACTTGGTGGCACTTTGCACACGAGAGAAGCCAAGCAGGGTCAGTAATTGGAAGGTAGACCACCAAGGAAGATTCTGCAGAGGAAGGCAATGGCAAACCACCACTGCTTCTCCCTTGCTTTGAAAGCCCCTTGTTGGGGTCCTGTAAGTTGGTTGTAACTTGGTGGCACTTTGCACACGAGAGAAGCCAAGCAGGGTCAGTCATTGGAAGGTAGACCACCAAGGAAGATTCTGCAGAGGAAGGCAATGGCAAACCACCTCTGCTTCTCCCTTGCTTTGAAAGCCCCTTGTTGGGGTCCTATAAGTTGGTTGTAACTTGGTGGCACTTTGCACATGAGAGAAGCCAAGCAGGGTCAGTAATTGGAAGGTAGACCACCAAGGAAGATTCTGCAGAGGAAGGCAATGGCAAACCACCTCTGCTTCTCACTTACTTTGAAAGCACCTGGCTGGGGATGCTATAAATTACTTGCAAGTTGACAGTGCGTACAAAATAGTAGAAGATAACCTAGCAAAACTAAACAAGTTTGCTCAAAACCTTTCACAGATTCGGTTGGGCTTTCAGGAAGGTTCTTCTTTGAATAGCAATGATAGTGACCTCTACATGAAAAACTCAGTACACTCTAAACTAGAAGAAAAGCAGTTGGGATACTCTTGTGAAGTGTTCTTCTTTCCCAGCAAAACAAAACAAAACAAAACAAAACAAAAGCCCATTGTCTTTTTTTCCCAGAGTCATCTTAAAAAGTAGGCAAAAAAAAGAGAGAGAGTTGATAGCTTGCTTCTAGTGAAAAAAGCACATTTTATAGACATTCCTCTGAGATCAGCGCTTTTTTTGTGTGTGGAGCATGTGCATTATAGAAATGCTGCTAGACCTTTAGCCAAAGTGGCACTAATGAGCATCGCTGAAATATTAAAGAACAACTTAGTCTTTTCCTTTTCGCCTTTGGTTCATCAAAGCAAAAACTGGGCCTCTTTTGGAATGGAACGAGGGAGCTTTAAAGTGGAAAGTTTTTCCAGTGCCAGGGATTTCAGATCCCGAACTGATTCTGCAAGCCAAAAGTGTAATCAACAGAAAGAAAAGGGGTTTTTTTGCAGACGATGGGAACAGGCCTGTGCCTTCGGAGCACCATTGCAGGATGGGAAGATGGCTGGCTAATATTTCCCGCTGTTTTTGTTGATTCTGTTCCCCGCCTCTGTTGCATATCAGTGGTTGCCTGACAACCGATAATGGCGTTAGGGGTGGCAGTGTCGCAAAACAATCATGTATTTCCTGGAAGTTCTTACTTGACAAAGGGTAGTTCTAGGAATGGCCAGAAACTCTGTGGTAAAATCATAGAGTTTCTGGCCATTCCTAGAGCTACCCTTTGTCACTTTTGGTAAGAACTTCCCGGAAGCACACAAGACTGCATTTTTTAAATACTTTTTCTCCTACTACCCCTCCAAGAAGCAGATGGGACCAAAACCTGATAGTTGGGGGATCCCCTGCCTCACTGGGGACTTGCAAGTCATACTGGTTCCTTTTGCAGGTGACAGGGGAAATACTGTAATCACCTAAGGATAAGGTGACCAGATGGTCACCTTTGTTAACTGGGACGGGGGGTAGGTGGCTGCGCGCGCAGCCGCAGGAGCGCACTGCCTTCTGGGGCTTACCGTTTCCTGCCCTGTCACAGGGCAGGAAATGGCAAGCCCCAGAAGGCCGTGCTCCTGCAGCTGCGCACGCGGGAGGCTGCTGCACTGCCTTGTGCCCCAGAAGGCAGTGCGGCAGCCTCCCAAAAATCGGGACAATTTAAATAACCCACAGGACACGGGACAAGTTGTTTGAAGGCGGGACTGTCCCACCAAAAGCGGGACGTCTGGTCAGCCTGCCTAAGGATGTTAGGGACAAGCAAACAAAGTATCACAGAAGGAAAAACTACAGATTTCCGATGTCTTATCTTGCTAACCAAAACATTGTATGTTAAGGCCTTTCTCCTCTGTAGTCTAGTTGCCAAGTGCAAATAAGCCAGCCACATATTGGTTCACCATGGAAAGAGCAGGCACAAATGCTGCTTTCCAAACCTTGCTGATACCTGAGAGGGAGCAGGCATGTATCGCTTCCTCTGTGATTGTGTAGAGATGAAGAGTTGTGTCAATGCACGGATGGATCTATAGCTGCTGCAGAAAGCTACAGCATTCCAGGCTGGTCTATCTGCAGTCATTTTTACTACAGCTCAACATTGCTCTTCAGAGTAGCAAAACGAGCCCTTCTCCATTTCAGAGCCATTGGCTCAGCTGCTGATGGGTTACGGAATGTTCATAAATATTCCAATTGCTCTAAAGTCAGGGGTGAGGTGTTGACTTGGATGGGAAGTGCTGCATGGAAGACACCAGATAGCTGTAAGACTGGATATGTGAATTGAATGTGAAAGACAGGTATGTATTAATATATACCGGTATTTGTTTATTTAAAACATATGTCCTGGTAGTAGACATTGGCTGCCTTTAGAATGTTCCCACTGCTTGAACAAGTGCTTGTATATGTAACATAATCAATGTCGATTTCATTAGTTGCAAAGAACAACAATGAACTCTTGGGTTCTCAGCTCTCTTTGCCTCAGTTTTCATTCCACGAATTGCTGTGGGATTTCTATTTTATCATCCTTACTTTGAAAAGTACTAGTAATGTAAAGGTTTCCCTGGTGTTTTGAACAGCTAGACCATTCACCAGAAGTTCAACTTAAAAGTGTCATCTCTGTCCCTTGATTGACTGAAATATGGTGCTGGAATTTTGAACTTATGAAGATATCTTATGCATCATCGTGATATATGTGAAGAAGAAGAAGAAGAAGAAGAAGAAGAAGAAGAAGAAGAAGAAGAAGAAGAAGAAGAAGAAGAAGAAGAGAAGGGAGGGAGGGAGGAGGGAGGAGGAGGGAGGAGGAGGAGGGAGGGAGGAGATGTTGGATTTATATCCCCCCCTTTCTCTCCTGTAGGCGACTCAAAGGGGCTCACAATCTCCTTGCCCTTCCCCCCCTCACAACAAACACCCTGTGAGGTAGCTGGGGCTGAGAGAGCTCCGAGAAGCTGTGACTAGCCCAAGGTCACCCAGCTGGTGTGTGTGGGAGTGTACAGGCTAATCTGAATTCCCCAGATAAACCTCCACAGCTCAGGTGGCAGAGCTGGGAATCAAACCTGGTTCCTCCAGATTAGATACACGAGCTCTCTTAACCTCCCCTAAGCATCACTGGCCAGCGCTGACTTCCCACTGAGTCCACGACTCCTTTGGTCTATCAAGATATGTCTTGTCTGTTCTGACTGGCAGCAGTTCTACAGGGTCTTGGATTGACATCTTTCATGACACCAACACTCTGGCCCTCTTAACTGGAAGTGCCAGGGATTGAACTTGGCTTCTTCTACATGCAAATCAGGTGCTTTGTCATTGAGTCATGACTCCTCCCCTTCTGCACCTTCATGTCATAGAGTTGAGCCACAACCAACTGCCACCCCACATAGTCCTGTGGGGACACACGAAGTAATGGATTCAAGGTGCAGGACTGTGCGTTCCTGCATTGCAGGGGGTTGGACTTGATGGCCCTTGAGGGTCTCTTCCAACTCTATGATTCCATGATTCCTCTCCAAATCCAGCCCTCTACAGGTCCACCCATGAAATTTCCAAATATTTCCTAACCCAGATCTGTTATTTTACCTAGGTATGGTTTCTATGAGGGCATCAGTCATAATCTGACCCCGTGGCCTCTCGCCTTGATCTATTTATCTTGCTGGATCTTGAATCCAGCCCAGTGGCTCTGAATTGATGCTAAGAGCATCCTCCACAGAGAGAAACTGAGGCTATGCCCACTAACCGATGATGGGTATGCAAGCCAGTGTCTTTCCAATTGTGACTGTCACCATCGGCTGAGAAACGGGTGAATTGGGAGCTCAGATTTCCTCATTTCTGTCGGTAGGACAGGCCCTGCCCCATTCTTAGAAGAATCTGGTGATTATTATCAAAAACAGCTGGAAATGGAGTGCAAGCTTGTACATGTTTTCGCAAGTGGGAGATGTGTTTGCTGTTGTGCGTGAGCATGCCCTGTCACCCTCTTGGGAGATCGACGCATTGCGTAAAGAAGGTCCCAGAGAAGGATTTCATGGGTGGGTTGGGAACGTGAGTGGTAAAAAAAAATGTCACAAATACTCTGAGCAGTAACCGTTCCGATTTCTGTAGATGGTGTAATTAATTGACCTCATTTGCTTTTGCAGTATTTCTGGACATTTTCTTCTCTGAATTATCCAAGTTGGAGCGTGTTTTTGTTCAGTATGTGGCAAAGCAACATTCTGAGACTAATTAAACCTTTTGGAGCTATAGGTTAATATTCAGTTTCTGAGTAAACACATTTATAAGCATTAATAAATTCCAAATTACTCATTTTGCAAATATTGTTTTATTAATTTTTTTTGCTAATGGACTCACTGCTTGCATTGGCTCATTGCTAAGCCCTAGGAACTTCTCATGAATGGATAAATATATATATTTTTTTATTTCAACATTTTCTCCAGCTCTTTTTTGGCTCCAAGTTCTCATTACGTGATATACAGGTTTTCTTCTCCTTTTTAAACTGTAGCGTAGTGAAGTGTGTGCAAAACTGAACCGTTAGTCGAGAGTTAACAGCAAAGGTAAGTAATTTTTTCTAATAAGATATCAGAAACAGGATTTATTGGAGTTAATAGACTGCAGAATTTATTGGAGTTAATAGACCGTTGGTGTTACTCGACCGCTGCCTTTATTGTAAGGACTTGTATTGTTATAATGAAATTTCTTTTTTTTTTCAAAATGAAATTCACTTTTTAAAGATATAGCCATTGATTCCTTTTGTTGTCTTTCCAAAGAAGAATTTCTCTTTTACACCTTAAGGCACATTTTGAAACTTCAGCCTTTCCCCCCAAAAAATGGGAGGGGGGTGTTGCACATACCACAAGGTAGTGCTTTAGCGGGGAAGTAGGAAGTTTTCTGAAGCCATTGTTTGGCTAAGCATCTGCATAAGGAAATCCTGAAATTTTATAGGATCTCCCTTTCCTTTCCTCTCTCCACAACAAACACCTTGTGAGGGAGGTGGGGCTGAAAGAGACCCCTTTCCTTGCACCAGACCATTCTGAGCCCTGAGGGGCGGCAAAAGCGCCCGTCCCCAGGGCTCGGCTCGCACAGGCGGTGCTGCTAAAACGCAGCAGTGCCGACCTGGCTCCCCTCCTCCATCCCCAGGGCAGCATCAGGCCGCCTCCAAAAACCTCCCTCTTGGAGGGAGGTTTTTGGAAAACAGCGCATTCCCGGCGGCATGGTGCGAGTGGCACCGCCGGGAACACACTGTTTTCCTTGTACCTCTCCCACTCACCTTGTTGCCTTCGTCACTCTACTGGACTGCTGAGACCCTCCCTCGCTGTCCCCTGGAGGTTGGAGGGCAGCGTGGGCGGGTCTTAGCAGTCCAGCAGGGCGACGAGGTGAGTGGGAGAGGGACGGGGAAGAGGCGGCTTCATGCGGAATTCCTGCCGGTGGGGGAGCGCCCTTTCCACAGTACGGAAAGGGCCTGAGAGAGCTCCAAAGAACTCCAAGGTCACCCAGCAGGAATTGTAGGAGTGCAGAAACACATCTGGTTCACCAGATAAGCCTCTGTCACTCAGGTGGAGGAGTGGGGAATCAAACCCGGTTCTCCTGATTAGAATCCATCTGCTCTTAGCCACCACACCACACTGGCTCTCAAGTCATGGGATCCAAATAGACGTAGTGCCATGAGGCACGGATAGTTGCTTTAATAAAGGTCAACTTAGTGAACAGATGCTCCACCATCCTTTCTTCTGCTGACACAACTGAGGTGATGGCATGAGAGAGGTGTAACTTCACTCTGTTGTAACTCCTCCCTGGCTATTTCTGCACAAACCTTTCAAAACGTTTTGAGAATAAAATGTTTCCTCCGTGGAGTTCTGCATGACCCCCAAACGTTTTATTTGCAGCCTCAAAGCATTTTAAATGAGTGCCCCTTTAAAATGATTCTCTCTTTGAAATGTCCCGAAAATGTCTTCGGTTGCTGTGAGATCTTTTTTGCAATGTTGCCCAGACTTCTCTGCTTTGCCTGAACTTCTTCCTCGGCACCATTTTCCCAGCTCAACGTCCATTTCCCCTGCCTGTTTATTTGCTTATTTCTGGGGTGGGGGGTGTGTGTGTTTTTAATTTGAGGAAATAATCTTGAAGGCACCAGTTGTAGGAGGAATAGAGAATCGCGGGAAGGAGATTTGAGGCACTGAAGGATTAATTCACTACAGAACTCAAAACAGAAGGGGGAAAAAATCACATCATGGCGACCAGGAATCATTTCGAGGGGGTAAGTGCGGACATACATCGTAGTGAAGGAGAGGGTTGAAAATGTTTTCAAAATGTTTTCAGTGATTTGTGTGAAAAGGGTCCCTCTAGCTCCTCCAAAACTTCATAACACTTTGTCCCTTAGGCTGATTCCGCATGGGCCAAAAACAGCAGTGTGAAAACAGTGTGAAAATGGTATAAAAGGGTTTAAAACGGTGTAAAAGGGTTTGTACTGTTTTCACATCATTTTCACACACGCCATATTATTATCAGAAATCAGCCTAAGGCTGTGGAATACAGCGACCCAGGGACATTAAAAACAGCATCCCTGGGGATGCCGCTGTTTCCGAACCTCGCTCCCTAGGCGAGGTATTTCAGAAACAGCAGCTTCCAACAGCTGCCATGTGAATGGCAGCAGTTGGAAGGCGCCATCCCCCCTTTCCCGAATGCCTTCCCTTCACTCCGACATTCCGGCACATTGTCCAGGCCTGGGGACACACCCCACGTCCTGCGACTCCAGAGCTGTCATGCAGGGCAGGGGGGCATGTCCCCTGGCCTGGGCGAGGCACCGGAAGGTCAGAGGGAAGGGAAGGCATTCGAGTGACGGAGCAGCGCTGCGCCATCTTTTCCGCCCCTACCGGGACCATTTGTGCGAACGGTCCCGGGGGTGCGTCGAGCGTTAGCTTAATCACGCCGACGCACCTTTTTTCCCTTCCTGGCTGTAACCACGTCTGCGGAAACGGCCATAGGTTCCCTTGATATCCAGGATTGGCTTCTTAGAGTTCTTAAGAGTGTGCATGGGAGAGCCATGGAAATATCTGCCTCTGTGAGTATATGCCTTTTGCTTCTTAGGACCCAATGCACCCTTTTGGTCCCTACTCCTAAATTATGTCCCAAGCTAAAAGAATATGAAAATGGGTAGGAATTGAGAAAACCAAAGACCGACTTGTAGGGAAACAAAAATATACACAGCAAGGATTCTCACTTCCTGGGACACCAAGCTCCATTTCGAAAAGCACATTACAAATGAGTATCTTTTCCGAAGTGACATCTTCTCTGTACAGACATCATCAGTTTGCCAATTTACTGGCAGCAAAATAATCGCTTGTGCTGCACTCCAGGACTGACAGTAAATATTTTATTTCCCTTGCACAAACATTATCTCTGGCTATGCAAAATGTCAGACCGTGAAATAGCTTTGGGCTTAATAACATGTGGATCTCAAACTTGGGTTTGGCCATTGCTTGGTAATTATGTCCGGTTTGGATGCCCACATTTTAAGATGCTGTCTGGAGAGGATTGAAAGGACATGGGTTCGGAAGAGGGTTGCCAACTCTGGCTTGGGAATTTCCTGGAGGTTTAAGGGTGGTTCCTGTGAAGGGGGGATTTGGGGGAGGGATGGGATTTTAATGGGGATGTGATGTTATAGTCCGCCCTCCAAAGCAGCCATTTCCTCTGGGGGAACTGACCTCTGAAGTCTGGAGATCAGTTATTATTAGAAGATCCCACCTGGACACTGTGAACCCTACTTTGGAACCAGCCAACTTTGTCAGTCCAACTTACCCAATGCCTCTCCATTCTACGGCTGTAGTGATACTGAGTTAAAAAGTTGCCTGAACCCAATCATCTAACTGGTTTTTCATACCGTCTACGGGTAGTGGTGGTGGGAAGGGCCATCAAGTCACACCCAACTTTTGGCAACCTCTTAGGAACGTGATGTTCAGAGGTGGTTTTCCTTGGTGGTCTCCCATTCAAAATACTCGGCTCAGACCAACCTCCAGAGCTGACCTTGTTTAGCTTTGAAGATCTGGTGAGATGATAGTCTGGGCCATCCTACCTGATCCTTTGTGTCATGGAAGATGCTATTGCTACAGTAAAGGGAAGTCAAATATGACTGTGAAAAGCATCTTTGCCTTTTGATCTCCTGAAGGGAGGACAGGAAACTATGCAGAGGTGCTAGGATGAAACTTCAAAGGCCTAAGTTACCTCGTGGCCTGAACAGAGTTTTCCTGAGAGGGGGAAAACAAAGGTTTTTGAATTCCATCTTGAGACATGGTCAGAGAAGCATCTCTGGGCCATGGGTTCCCGGAATGGGGACAAAGAACCAAAAGGGATGTAACCAGCTGAGCAATCTCTAAACGCATTTATGTTTTATTTCTTTGTTTTGAACTTTTACAATAAATCCTTGAACAATCAGCTGGTCTGGAGTCATTAGGAGGGGAAAAGGACCCGAGACCGAGGTGGGATAAGAGTGGCTCTCCCAAGCTTAATCTCAGCCTCAGTCGTCATATGCCTCAGTCGTCATACTTTGAGTTAAAGAACCCTGAGTAGAACTGATGACCTACTGAAAGGAATGAAAATGATTTACCCCTGATCCACAGCCCCACCCCTGTTCAAATCAGAGGAGGTGATTAGGAAGACTGTTAGACATCCATAGCTCCAAACTTTTGTAACTTGGAATCAATGTATGAAATATAGAACCATAATCTATTTCCTTCTCATCCAAAAGGCTCGCTGTCACAAATCCTCTTCTTATTGTTGCCCTCCACACAAACTACTTAACAGCTACTGCCTTCTCTATAAGACTTTCCTCCATCCTCTTTTTATATCTAATCTTGCCATCTCTGCTTCATGTGTTCTTCTGTCTTCTCCTTGTCATCTCCATCTATCTTTTCTTCAAGTCTCTGCTCTTCCTCCTTCTCCGCATGCCTGCTCCCTCTTTCTTTCGAGCTGCTGATGCCCGTTATTCCTCTTGTTTAGTTCCTAGGCCCTTCACAATTTCCAAGCAATCTGCCTCTCTAATATCCTGGACATTTCTTCTGCACTTTCCTCTTCACGTCAGGGAGCGCTTCTAGAATCTAGACCTTGGCAGATTCTTTCCTAAGCCAAACTGATGCCCCATTCTAGCACAGAACTTTCAGTGACTGTCAGCATCAAGTTTTCAACTCTTTGCCTGGTGTCAGAATGTTTGTGAACATTCTGTGATGTCCCATCACACCATCTCAACCAATGCCTAGCACTGAAATCTGTTAACAGGTGATGGCTGACAGACGGAACACAGTTTCAGAGCTATTTTGACAGCTACTATGGCCACTTGCTGCGTGCTCTTAGTGCTGATATCTGCTCACACCTGCTTGCCTTCAGGCAGCTTCTGTCTTCTTGTAGCAGGAAAAAAAAGAGGGGGGGGGGAGAAGTTGCTGCGTCTTCCCTTTCATGGCAACTTCTTTTCCACTCCAGTTGAGGCTCCGTGACCCAAATTGGTCTGGAGTTTGTTCCCTTTAAATCCGGGAAAATTAATTAGCAGGAACAAACCTAACAATGCAAGAGGTTCGGGCCAAGATGTTTACCAATTTATTCCAGGGTTTTTCTCCAAAGAAATTTATGGAGAAGTCAATCTCTGGCTACCAATCTTGATCCTCCTTGATCTGAGATTGCAAATGCCTTAGCAGACCAGGTGCTCAGGAGCAGCAGCAGCAGAAGGCCATTGCTTTCACATCCTGCATGTGAGCTCCCCAAGGCACCTGGTGGGCCACTGCGAGTAGCAGAGTGCTGGACTAGATGGACTCTGGTCTGATCCAGCAGGCTAGTTCTTATGTTCTTATGTTCTAACAGGATACCAGGATTGAACAATTGTATTGAAAAACGTAATAGTAAAAAATTACACATGCAGTCTGGCAAAAATACACACAAAAAGAGATTCAAAAGGCCTGAGATTCAGTTTGAGGTGAAAGATAGATGGGAATAGGAAAGGTCATTACGAAAGGGGAGATAATTGCCTGATCTAGGAGAGGGAAGTCCAAAGAGAAGGAGTCCAATGCCTGCCTCAGAGACTGGGACATGGAGTAATGGATTCAAGGTGGAGGAAAAGAGATTCCACCTAAACATTAGGAAGAACTTCCTGACCGTCAGAGCTGTTCGACAGTGGAATTCACTGCCTCGGAGAGTTGTGGAGTCTCCTTCTTTGGAGGTTTTTAAACAGAGGCTGGATGAACATATGTTGGGAGTGCTTTGATTGTGTGTTCCTGCACTGCAGAGGGTTGGACTTTATGGCCCTTGGGGTCTCTTCCAACTCTATGATTCTAGATTAGTAGTAACGGAGTTTCTCAGCCCTGTCAGACAACATCTGGTCCTCATCAGGCTTCTGACCTTGGAGAGAGTTGTGCAATCTCTGCAAGGTCAGAGCCCTGATAAGCGTTGTGCTTTTGGAAATGCTTTCACTTTTGGGTAATGCCCTTTAGGAGAGGTGGTGCTTACCTGGGGTATATAAACTGCAATTATGTAGCGGAAGACCAGGCTTGGCAAACACCCTCTGGAGTGTATTAGTTCTACTCTGCTGCAGTAAACCTGTTTTCTGCAACCCTGACTCTGGTTATTGGGAGGAGGTTGACGTACACAACACCATCTCAAAACCCATAATTAGTTGAGTTGATCTGACCAATGTCCAGCATGCATGTCAATGCGAAGAAGAAGAAGAAGAAGAAGAAGAAGAAGAAGAAGAAGAAGAAGAAGAAGAAGAAGAAGAAGAAGAAGAAGAAGAAGAAGAAGAAGAAGAAGAAGAAGAAGAAGAAGAAGAGGTGGAGGAGGAGGAGGAGGAGGAGTTTGGATTGATATCCCCCCTTTCTCTCCTGCAGGAGACTCAAAGGGGCTCACAATCTCCTTGCCCTTCCCCCCTCACAACTAACACCCTGTGAGGTGGGTGGGGCTGAGAGAGCTCCGAGAAGCTGTGACTAGCCCAAGGTCACCCAGCTGGGGTGTGTGGGAGTGCACAGGCTAATCTGAATTCCCCAGATAAGCCTCCACAGCTCAGGTGGCAGAGCACGGAATCAAACCTGGTTCCTCCAGATTAGAAACACGAGCTCTTAACCCCCTACGCCACTGCTGCTCCAATGAGGAGTTCAATGTTGATCAATTCATCTGGTGGTTGCATTTAAGGAAAAGTGCTCAGCGTCCCTGTCAAAAATTGAACTTGCATTCCCAGCGTAAGGTGGAAACGGGACGAGTGAATCAAATGCACGCAGATCCTTTCATTACGCACGCATTACCCTTTCATTCATTTGACTCTGCTTCGGAACTGATTGATAAGTTGCCCATGAACACATATGCTCCATTTCTTCTCTTCTCCAGACCTGGTGCGCCATCTCAAAGCATCGCCGAGGCACACAAATAAATGTTATGCAAACCGCTGCTCCGCACAGCTATTTTCGGAAGCATGTTGTCATTTTTCCCCCTCTGGAGCAGAAGGCACCTGCAATTAGGCAAACTCATAATTTATTGTAGGCATCAATTAAGATCAGGATAACATGGATTGTACTTTTCATGCTTGCTTGGTAGTTGTTGTACCTGCTAATTAAGCCGCAGAAAGATTGCACCCCAGAGATTAGCACTAGAGAAGACATCACCTGTCGGCTCCATTTTGTGTTGGAGACTGTTTTCTCTGTGCCTCAAAGGGGCATGAAAGGGAGGATCTCGGTAGCTTTCAGATGGGATTCACGTCTGCAAGGGAGTGAAATTCTCCCTCTGGAGAGACATCTGAAATATGGAACGAGCAAAACAACACCCCCAAAAAGGAACACACACACCCCTTCAGAAATTGTTATAAAGGTCTGGATGCAGCTATGACAGCTGCCAACGCCAATTATTTCCCCATAAAGTTTCTTTCCGACATCTACCCAGATCACTTGAATCTCAGACTTTGGACCCTGAGAAAACTCCGTGACAAGACTCCGTGACAAAACACATGACTTCATTGCAGCATGTTCCACATTCTGTCCCTTCCTACTTGACCCCTGATTGCTCCGGTTGCTGATACTGGAGAATACTGGTTTTTCATGGCAGAAAATCTGGATTGACGCAGCCCGTAGTAGACAACAATTGATGGCAAAACTTTTGGGTGAGGCTAGTCAAAAATTCAGAAAATGCCTAACTTTTGTCAGTTAGGGTTTTTCACAGGGAATCAGAATCACAGTAAAAGAATGTCCACAAATACTCTCTTGGATGTGTTTATTACTGCCGAAGCTTCCTAGGGCACTGGAGGGAATGGAGGTTTTTGTTACGAGCAGCAGCAACATATGTTAGGTGTTTATTACCCCTCAAAATCCTCCAGAAAACTTTTTTCTCCTTCTCCTTTCCAGTTTAGAAACAAACTTCGTTTTGATGGTCCTATGGCTGGCGTTCCCCTCTACGTGTCGAGCTTTTTGACACAAAAATCTGTCACTCTGATCTTTTCACAGGCGGCGTGACTCAGATCTCAGCTTGGGTTCACAGCACTTAAAACATATTCCTATTCAAACGCTGTGCCGTCCATCCTCGCTTGTGAATTATTCCATCGGACATTGCACCAGGTGAGTGTAATCTTGTCGTTTGATTCCGAGCCGGAACTGATGGCTGGTTGCCAGGTTGGATTCCAGCGTTCCCGTCATGGCATTAAATGCCTAACTTGATTCCGCTGGTGTGTCACTCCCCCTGCCCCTCAGACAAAAGAGAAACAATTATTTACATATTCATTGATTGAAAAAACACAGCCCAATCATGTGCGGGGCTGTGCATTACATAAGGAAACTTCAAATAGTTACAAAAATGACTCGTCTTCAAATTGGGCGATAGTTGTCAAGTGTTGGTGAATGTTGGCATGTCACCCAAACATTGTGGTGCGTCATTTTTGACACACGTCATAGGTTGATCGTAACTGTGCCAGATGAGTTCGTATACATACATCAAATGCTACATCAAAGTTACCCAAGCAAACTATGAGCTGACCCCAGCACGAGAGTGCGTGCTAAATGGCGAACTTGAGCCCTGGGCAAAACCTGAGTTTGATGCCCCCCCATGGGTGGCCACCCTCCCCACCATGACCAAACAATGATTTTTTCCACCATGTCGTTTCAAAGTCAGTGCCATCCCCACATTATAGGAACATCCCCAACTCACAAATCTGAACATAGCAATGGGCCATGCCACACAGCTGAAATAATATTTGGAAAACATTTTCAAAATGTTTTCAAAATGTTTTATTACTGCTATGAAAACATTTTATGGTGTTGTATCCAGTCCCCCAATTAGAAGAAACAGCATCACTTTCCAATGTTATTTTCAAACTGGGGGGGGCCCAGATTCTCTCCCCTTTAAAGGTGGACGTTTAAATCTGGGCTCCTAGGTTTAAACTCTCAAGTGATGCTGGAATCACCCCAAACAACATCATTTTAAATGAATTGTTTAAACTAGAAGAGGGACCTCAGATTCTCCCCTTTAAATCCATGCCGAAGGGTAGATTTGATATATACAACAACAACAACAACAACAACAACTTAACAACAACAACAACAACGCCACCTTTCGTGGGCACTGAGAGAATAAAAGAAAGAAAGAAAACAAGCATTGGTGGGAAGGGATTATGAATTTAAAAAAAAAAAAAAGAGAATCTATAGAGGGGAAATTTAGGGGGGTGTGCCTTGTTGTCAGGGGGTGCAGGCATTATTAAGATAGCAGCACCAAAATTTCAGAGTATCTTCGTGAAACCCTACTGATGATACCACTCAGATTTGGTGAAGTCTGGTTCAGGGGGTCCAAAGTTATGGACCCTCAAAGGTGTAGCCCCCCATCTCCTATTAGCTCCCATTGGAAACAATGGGGGATGGGGGCAATCCCTTTGGGAGTCCATAACTTTGGACTCCCTAAACCAAACCTATCATCATCAGGAGAGTCTCCCTGAAATTTTGGTGTTGCTAGCCTAAAATCTGCACCCCCTGCAGGCCAAAAACGGAAAAACACTGAAAAATACAAAATCCCTCACAAACCTGCAATTTTGTCGCCCACCAAAAGGTGGCGCCCAGGGCAGCTGCCCACTTTGCCCAATGGGAGGTACGCCTCTGCCCCAGCAAGGAGCTTTCAAGGCAAGTGAGAAGCAGGGGTGGTTTGCCATTGCTTTCCTCTGCAACATTGTCCTTGGTGGTCTTCCATTCAAGTACTGCCCCTGCTTTGCTTCTGAGAGCCAATGAGACTGGAGTCGTTTCCCCACTTACCTGCTGCTGTGCGCTACTCTCCCCAAGTAACGCTGGGTCCCCTGGCACTCCCCACTACAGGGGCAGCGACAACACAGCCGCCCCGATGCTGTCACACCCCCTCAATGCGTGTCATTCCTGGCGCTCCTCAAAACAGCGCCTTTTGATGACTCCACGCAGAGCGCGGGGTCACGGGGAAGCCCGGGAGCACACCAGAAATGATGCGCACTGGGAGTAGCGCGCAGCAACCACTCACCCAGATAAGTGGGGAAACGACCTTAGTTATACTGTGCCACCTTCCTTCCCAGACAAACCCAAGGTTTGACTTATCCACTTGTTTGATTGCATACTTATTTAAATGTTCCTAAACCGTTTTATTGCCTCAGACTTATGGCAGTTAGCAATGCAACACCAGGCTGTAAGTTTAGATCTTCCCACGCTAAGTAGCATATCGGGCAACAAGTGGTCTCCAGTAGTTCCAGTCTCGAGCAAATATTTTAGCCTCTTCCAATATTGGGTGCTTTCAGTGCAATATAAACATACCCAACAGAATATCAAACTCTAGGTCTTGTCAGCTCCCCACTAAATATTACATATAGCCAATCAAATATTCTGTTGTATGTAACAAGGTGACAACAAGCAGAAAAAGTAGAACAGAATAAAAGAAAAAGGAAGGAAGAAGAAAAGAACAAGTAAACATATTCTGATAAAAAGATTTTTGAACTAAATAAAGGCCCTAGAACGGATGTGCTCCTCTTGCGCACCCAGCTTCCACCTTAATGATGTAAACAATAAACAAACAAACAAACAAACAAACAAACAAACAAACACAACAACAACAACAACAACAACAACAATAATAACAACAACAACAACAACAACAACAACAACAACAACAACAACAACAACAACAACAATAATAATAATAATAATAATAATAATAATAATAATAATAATAATAATAATAATAATAATAATAATAATAATAATAATAATAATAATAATAATAATAATAAAGGAGCAGCAGTGGCGTAGGAGGTTAAGAGCTCGTGTATCTAATCTGGAGGAACCAGGTTTGACTCCCCGCTCTGCCGCCTGAGCTGTGGAGGCTTCTCTGGGGAATTCAGATTAGCCTGTGCACTCCCACACACCCCAGCTGGGTGACCTTGGGCTAGTCGCGGCTTCTCGAGAGCTCTCTCAGCCCACCTACCTCACAGGGTGTTGTTGTTTGTTGTGGGGGGAAGGGCAAGGAGATTGTCAGCCCCTTTGGTCTCCTGCAGGAGAGAAAGGGGGATATAAATCAAACTCTTCTTCTTCTTCTATTCTAATCTGGAGGAACCGGGTTTGATTCCCAGCTCTGCCGACTGAGCTGTGGAGGCTTATCTGGGGAATTCAGATTAGCCTGTGCACTCCCACACACCCCAGCTGGGTGACCTTGGGCTAGTCACAGCTTCTCCGAGCTCTCTCAGCCCCACCCACCTCACAGGGTGTTTGTTGTGAGGGGGGAAGGGCAAGGAGATTGTAAGCCCCTTTGAGTCTCCTACAGGAGAGAAAGGGGAGATATAAATAAAAAAACCTAAAAGGGCTACAGCCAAATTTATTCCAAGAATGTGTCCTGTGGTTATTCACCTGAAAGCATCTGCTCATCTGGGCGCAACACAAACAATAAATCGTAGTAAAACACGATATATTCAGGATATAGATAGAAAGATATTAAAAAGTTCCAAAGCTGGTCATACTTACAAATATGAAGGAGTTAGCCTGTATAACCTCCCCTCTGACTCTCCATCTCACATTAATGAGCAAAGCATAAATTATACAAACAGTCAGGAGCAATATAAGCAGTAGCACTTAATTGGAAATGGATGTGCAGCCACGTTGAAAAATCTTAAAGGTAAATATACAAATTAATTGGTCATTAATGCTTAACATCATTTTTTTTCTTTTTGAGGTACAATCCAAGAGATACAGCTTCAAGGAATGAAAAGGATTTAGAACAAAACAGAGCAAAAGTACCCTGAAATGTACTTTAAATGAAACAAGAAAAATCCGCATCAGAATTGAGTTCCCAAGCAGAATTGTGGGTTTCCAATTTAAAAATCCATTTCAATTCCTCTTGCAATACATGTTTTTTTCTTAGACATCACACACACACAAACACACCCCTAGAAATATATTCATGTTTTCTTTCTTTTTTATATGTGTGTACTTAACTGTTGTCATCAGCAGAGACATCTTGTTTTTCCTTGATACTCCTGATTTCCTTGGCAATGGCATTTCTCCCTACCAGTTGGATACTTGCAAAGGATCAGGAGAGCTCTTCCAGTTGTTATGGAAATTATTTCAAAGATCTCCAAATAATACTCACGAAACGATCAGTTGGCAGTAAAACAGTTTATTCATCTCTGCAGAAGATGGAGGGAGCCAGGGTTTGGCTCCCTGAGGTCTGCCTCGCAGGGCAGCTTATTTATACACATCCTCACTGGCTCGTGGGCCAATCAAGAAGTCTTTTAGGCTGACCCACGCCTCACAGTCTTGCTAATATGGCAGTATCACACATCTTTCACATGCACGGATATTCTTTAAAAGGCTATATCATGCCCTTATCACATGTTTGACATCCCACCCCAAAAATTCCCTTACACTTGTTTTTCCATTATCTTACACCTACACGAGTTTATTTTCACTTCTCCTTTCCATTACGTGTCTTTTTTGATATACCAACCCTCCCTCGGCAAAAACGTTGCATACACGCTTCCTTTGCAAGCTTTAAGCATCTGTTTTGGTAAACAATTTCTAAAAAACAAGCCTATGACCTCTACCCCAAAGGCACCCACATCTAATAGAAATGACTCTGGATAACATATCTGAATACCTCACAACTTATAATTAATTATTCATAATTATTTTATAACAATTAATTCCCCCATTTCCTTTGCATAATATATTTGTGAGGTTTCACTTTTTCAAATTTTCATATTCATCTTTAGTCAATATTTCATACACAATGGATTCTTCTGTATTTAGGGAGATGTATGTTCCCTCACTGTGTCTTTCACCAGGGGGTATCTTTAGCCTAACAGTCATGGCCATTTGACTTGGTTATGAGCATTAGTCTGGTGTGTAGTTATGTACGTGTGTTATCTAAATTTTGGGGGTTACACAGTCAATCACCATGGAAGACATGCCCCAGAAAAGGATTTTTTTTAAGATCCACTTCTGTTTTTCTGAGCCGTATGACATTTTCAGTGGAATGTGGAGCCCCATCCACCGAGGAACCCTTAAATAATTAAGGTACCTCTGCAGTAGACACCAAGCTTGCAGACATGGATTTCATAGCTTGATGGGTGACTGATTCGGCATGCGATGCGCTTTACGGTACTTTTAAAATGGGTATTTTCAAAAAGCAGTGATGGGACAAGACCGGGCAGGTATGCAAAGTGCTTTTTTAGTTTGTGAAGGGAAATAGTAGACCACAATAAGGAAGGATAACAAATGCAGAGTTTTCAACTGAAGGGTAAAAAAACGGCCAGTCACTATAAGAGCACGTAAAGTAATTGGATGTAGACCTATCCTACTGAGCTGCTGCTATTTCCTCCCCATAGGAAATAGTGGAGAAAGGTGCAAAAGGAGGCATCGGGTAATGGTAAAATGAAAAAATGGACTCTAATCTGGAGAACTGGGTTTGATTCAGTGGTGGGATTCAAATACCGTATATACTCGCATATAAGTCAAATTTTTCAGCACATTTTTTGTGCTGAAAAAGCCCCCCTCGACTTATATGCGAGTCAGGTGTAGCATTTTTTTTAGGGACTTTGCTTTGTTAAGCCGCCAGGAACGGAGCAGTTTGCAGGCTAGTGGCACAACGAAATTTCTGGGAATTTTCAAAGAGACTCACCTGGGGTACCAACCAAGTTTGGTAAAGTTTGGTTCAGGGGGCCCAAAGTTGTGAGACTACAAAGTAGGTGCCCCCATCCCCCATTCATTCCAGTAGGAACTAATAGTAGTTGGGCCTACATTTTGAGGGTCTGCAACTTTGCACAAGACTGCTTGAACCAAACTTCTCCAAACCTCGGTATTATCATCAGGAGGGATCTCCTACAAAATGTTAAATTTTCTTACTGCTAACATAAACATTCCTCCCCTGACCAAAAATCCAGTTTTGAAGGATTTTAACTCTTGTGTTTTAGCTTGGTTGCTGGTTTAGCTAAGGTTTTTGTACTTTTAAAGTTATCGATGAGACCATATTGTTTTTGTTGACCCTCTTTTCCACTTACAGAGCTAGTTTACTGTTTTTCTTTGAAATAAATATTCAAAACATTTAACCTATTGATGCTTCAATTAATGTAATTTTATTGGCATCTATTTTTATTTTTGAAATTTACCAGTAGCTGCTGCATTTCCCACCCTCGACTTATACATGAGTCAAGAAGTTTTCCCAGTTTTTTGTGGTAAAATTAGGTGCCTCGACTTATATGCGGGTCGACTTATACACGAGTATATACTGTAATTTAACGACTGGTTGTTTGCAAGCACCATTTTAACAACCGGTTCTGCCAAAGTGGTGCGAACCGGCTGAATCCCACCGCTGGTTTGATTCCCCACTCTTCCACGTGAAGCTTGCTGGGTGACCTTGGGCCAGCACAGTTCTCTCAAAACTCTCTCAGCTCACAAAGAGGCAGGCCAAGGCAAACAACTTTCGAATGTCTCTTACCTTGAGAACCCTACAGGTTCACCATAAATCAGCTGTGAGTTGACAATGTGCTCACACACACACGCAATGGAACAGTTTTGTTCATTCTACTTGAAACTAGAGGAGGGGAATTTTTAGATCAGAGAGAGAGGTATTCTGTGCAATTGTGGTGCTATTATTGTTGTTGTTGTTACACAGGTGTACCAGACTTTCAAATTGTGTCCCTCCATTAAAAATATTGCTCTTGAACTTCCAGAACCTCCACCGCCCACCCCAAACACAGATTTGAATCCTGAACCAATACTGTTCTACCCAAAAATCAGGAATAATAGCAAAGGTGTCCTCCCCAATTTTTACATCCGGAACTGTAATTATTATTTTTTTCTCTGAGCACACCCCTAGGATTTTCATCAGAAAAAAAAATCACCGGCAGGGAAAGGGTTAAAACCCCTTTCTTCATTCCTCCCTTCCTGCAGGTTACATTTTCCTGAAAATGTGTAATTTTTTTTTAATTAAAATACTTCAGGCTTTGTCATAGTCATTTGCATGTAATCTGCAATTTGCTCCTAAACTCATTTAAACCATCATAAGGACCTAATTTAGATTCCATTGATTTGATTGAGACTCAAGGCTGCTTCGCCCATATGGCTCTGCCGCTGAATTGCCTACAAACAAATATCCTCTGACTTGCCTTTGCCCCTTCCGTGCGGAGGGAATAATGTGTGAACAGGGGGAAAAAAAGTTGCACCTGTTCGCACTAGATGGTGACTCCTCGTCCATGAGCAACTCTGACTGTGAGTTGTGTCAGACATCAATGAATGGGCGAGTGCTCGCTTCTGATTGACATTATTAAAATCCTCTGCAAGGGAAATCAAAAGCATTTGAGCACCCACATCAAGTTGAATTCCCCGACCTTTGTGAAACTATCGAGAGGAAGCAATGTTTACCCATTTCTCATAACAATTATGCTTTCACAGAGCTGAAGGACGAGACCAGGGGTAGGGCCCCCCCCCCCCCACCCCCCCCCCCCCCCACCCCCCCCCCCCCCCACCCCCCCCCCCCCCCACCCCCCCCCCCCCCCACCCCCCCCCCCCCCCACCCCCCCCCCCCCCCACCCCCCCCCCCCCCCACCCCCCCCCCCCCCCACCCCCCCCCCCCCCCACCCCCCCCCCCCCCCACCCCCCCCCCCCCCCACCCCCCCCCCCCCCCACCCCCCCCCCCCCCCACCCCCCCCCCCCCCCACCCCCCCCCCCCCCCACCCCCCCCCCCCCCCACCCCCCCCCCCCCCCACCCCCCCCCCCCCCCACCCCCCCCCCCCCCCACCCCCCCCCCCCCCCACCCCCCCCCCCCCCCACCCCCCCCCCCCCCCACCCCCCCCCCCCCCCACCCCCCCCCCCCCCCACCCCCCCCCCCCCCCACCCCCCCCCCCCCCCACCCCCCCCCCCCCCCACCCCCCCCCCCCCCCACCCCCCCCCCCCCCCACCCCCCCCCCCCCCCACCCCCCCCCCCCCCCACCCCCCCCCCCCCCCACCCCCCCCCCCCCCCACCCCCCCCCCCCCCCACCCCCCCCCCCCCCCACCCCCCCCCCCCCCCACCCCCCCCCCCCCCCACCCCCCCCCCCCCCCACCCCCCCCCCCCCCCACCCCCCCCCCCCCCCACCCCCCCCCCCCCCCACCCCCCCCCCCCCCCACCCCCCCCCCCCCCCACCCCCCCCCCCCCCCACCCCCCCCCCCCCCCACCCCCCCCCCCCCCCACCCCCCCCCCCCCCCACCCCCCCCCCCCCCCACCCCCCCCCCCCCCCACCCCCCCCCCCCCCCACCCCCCCCCCCCCCCACCCCCCCCCCCCCCCACCCCCCCCCCCCCCCACCCCCCCCCCCCCCCACCCCCCCCCCCCCCCACCCCCCCCCCCCCCCACCCCCCCCCCCCCCCACCCCCCCCCCCCCCCACCCCCCCCCCCCCCCACCCCCCCCCCCCCCCACCCCCCCCCCCCCCCACCCCCCCCCCCCCCCACCCCCCCCCCCCCCCACCCCCCCCCCCCCCCACCCCCCCCCCCCCCCACCCCCCCCCCCCCCCACCCCCCCCCCCCCCCACCCCCCCCCCCCCCCACCCCCCCCCCCCCCCACCCCCCCCCCCCCCCACCCCCCCCCCCCCCCACCCCCCCCCCCCCCCACCCCCCCCCCCCCCCACCCCCCCCCCCCCCCACCCCCCCCCCCCCCCACCCCCCCCCCCCCCCACCCCCCCCCCCCCCCACCCCCCCCCCCCCCCACCCCCCCCCCCCCCCACCCCCCCCCCCCCCCACCCCCCCCCCCCCCCACCCCCCCCCCCCCCCACCCCCCCCCCCCCCCACCCCCCCCCCCCCCCACCCCCCCCCCCCCCCACCCCCCCCCCCCCCCACCCCCCCCCCCCCCCACCCCCCCCCCCCCCCACCCCCCCCCCCCCCCACCCCCCCCCCCCCCCACCCCCCCCCCCCCCCACCCCCCCCCCCCCCCACCCCCCCCCCCCCCCACCCCCCCCCCCCCCCACCCCCCCCCCCCCCCACCCCCCCCCCCCCCCACCCCCCCCCCCCCCCACCCCCCCCCCCCCCCACCCCCCCCCCCCCCCACCCCCCCCCCCCCCCACCCCCCCCCCCCCCCACCCCCCCCCCCCCCCACCCCCCCCCCCCCCCACCCCCCCCCCCCCCCACCCCCCCCCCCCCCCACCCCCCCCCCCCCCCACCCCCCCCCCCCCCCACCCCCCCCCCCCCCCACCCCCCCCCCCCCCCACCCCCCCCCCCCCCCACCCCCCCCCCCCCCCACCCCCCCCCCCCCCCACCCCCCCCCCCCCCCACCCCCCCCCCCCCCCACCCCCCCCCCCCCCCACCCCCCCCCCCCCCCACCCCCCCCCCCCCCCACCCCCCCCCCCCCCCACCCCCCCCCCCCCCCACCCCCCCCCCCCCCCACCCCCCCCCCCCCCCACCCCCCCCCCCCCCCACCCCCCCCCCCCCCCACCCCCCCCCCCCCCCACCCCCCCCCCCCCCCACCCCCCCCCCCCCCCACCCCCCCCCCCCCCCACCCCCCCCCCCCCCCACCCCCCCCCCCCCCCACCCCCCCCCCCCCCCACCCCCCCCCCCCCCCACCCCCCCCCCCCCCCACCCCCCCCCCCCCCCACCCCCCCCCCCCCCCACCCCCCCCCCCCCCCACCCCCCCCCCCCCCCACCCCCCCCCCCCCCCACCCCCCCCCCCCCCCACCCCCCCCCCCCCCCACCCCCCCCCCCCCCCACCCCCCCCCCCCCCCACCCCCCCCCCCCCCCACCCCCCCCCCCCCCCACCCCCCCCCCCCCCCACCCCCCCCCCCCCCCACCCCCCCCCCCCCCCACCCCCCCCCCCCCCCACCCCCCCCCCCCCCCACCCCCCCCCCCCCCCACCCCCCCCCCCCCCCACCCCCCCCCCCCCCCACCCCCCCCCCCCCCCACCCCCCCCCCCCCCCACCCCCCCCCCCCCCCACCCCCCCCCCCCCCCACCCCCCCCCCCCCCCACCCCCCCCCCCCCCCACCCCCCCCCCCCCCCACCCCCCCCCCCCCCCACCCCCCCCCCCCCCCACCCCCCCCCCCCCCCACCCCCCCCCCCCCCCACCCCCCCCCCCCCCCACCCCCCCCCCCCCCCACCCCCCCCCCCCCCCACCCCCCCCCCCCCCCACCCCCCCCCCCCCCCACCCCCCCCCCCCCCCACCCCCCCCCCCCCCCACCCCCCCCCCCCCCCACCCCCCCCCCCCCCCACCCCCCCCCCCCCCCACCCCCCCCCCCCCCCACCCCCCCCCCCCCCCACCCCCCCCCCCCCCCACCCCCCCCCCCCCCCACCCCCCCCCCCCCCCACCCCCCCCCCCCCCCACCCCCCCCCCCCCCCACCCCCCCCCCCCCCCACCCCCCCCCCCCCCCACCCCCCCCCCCCCCCACCCCCCCCCCCCCCCACCCCCCCCCCCCCCCACCCCCCCCCCCCCCCACCCCCCCCCCCCCCCACCCCCCCCCCCCCCCACCCCCCCCCCCCCCCACCCCCCCCCCCCCCCACCCCCCCCCCCCCCCACCCCCCCCCCCCCCCACCCCCCCCCCCCCCCACCCCCCCCCCCCCCCACCCCCCCCCCCCCCCACCCCCCCCCCCCCCCACCCCCCCCCCCCCCCACCCCCCCCCCCCCCCACCCCCCCCCCCCCCCACCCCCCCCCCCCCCCACCCCCCCCCCCCCCCACCCCCCCCCCCCCCCACCCCCCCCCCCCCCCACCCCCCCCCCCCCCCACCCCCCCCCCCCCCCACCCCCCCCCCCCCCCACCCCCCCCCCCCCCCACCCCCCCCCCCCCCCACCCCCCCCCCCCCCCACCCCCCCCCCCCCCCACCCCCCCCCCCCCCCACCCCCCCCCCCCCCCACCCCCCCCCCCCCCCACCCCCCCCCCCCCCCACCCCCCCCCCCCCCCACCCCCCCCCCCCCCCACCCCCCCCCCCCCCCACCCCCCCCCCCCCCCACCCCCCCCCCCCCCCACCCCCCCCCCCCCCCACCCCCCCCCCCCCCCACCCCCCCCCCCCCCCACCCCCCCCCCCCCCCACCCCCCCCCCCCCCCACCCCCCCCCCCCCCCACCCCCCCCCCCCCCCACCCCCCCCCCCCCCCACCCCCCCCCCCCCCCACCCCCCCCCCCCCCCACCCCCCCCCCCCCCCACCCCCCCCCCCCCCCACCCCCCCCCCCCCCCACCCCCCCCCCCCCCCACCCCCCCCCCCCCCCACCCCCCCCCCCCCCCACCCCCCCCCCCCCCCACCCCCCCCCCCCCCCACCCCCCCCCCCCCCCACCCCCCCCCCCCCCCACCCCCCCCCCCCCCCACCCCCCCCCCCCCCCACCCCCCCCCCCCCCCACCCCCCCCCCCCCCCACCCCCCCCCCCCCCCACCCCCCCCCCCCCCCACCCCCCCCCCCCCCCACCCCCCCCCCCCCCCACCCCCCCCCCCCCCCACCCCCCCCCCCCCCCACCCCCCCCCCCCCCCACCCCCCCCCCCCCCCACCCCCCCCCCCCCCCACCCCCCCCCCCCCCCACCCCCCCCCCCCCCCACCCCCCCCCCCCCCCACCCCCCCCCCCCCCCACCCCCCCCCCCCCCCACCCCCCCCCCCCCCCACCCCCCCCCCCCCCCACCCCCCCCCCCCCCCACCCCCCCCCCCCCCCACCCCCCCCCCCCCCCACCCCCCCCCCCCCCCACCCCCCCCCCCCCCCACCCCCCCCCCCCCCCACCCCCCCCCCCCCCCACCCCCCCCCCCCCCCACCCCCCCCCCCCCCCACCCCCCCCCCCCCCCACCCCCCCCCCCCCCCACCCCCCCCCCCCCCCACCCCCCCCCCCCCCCACCCCCCCCCCCCCCCACCCCCCCCCCCCCCCACCCCCCCCCCCCCCCACCCCCCCCCCCCCCCACCCCCCCCCCCCCCCACCCCCCCCCCCCCCCACCCCCCCCCCCCCCCACCCCCCCCCCCCCCCACCCCCCCCCCCCCCCACCCCCCCCCCCCCCCACCCCCCCCCCCCCCCACCCCCCCCCCCCCCCACCCCCCCCCCCCCCCACCCCCCCCCCCCCCCACCCCCCCCCCCCCCCACCCCCCCCCCCCCCCACCCCCCCCCCCCCCCACCCCCCCCCCCCCCCACCCCCCCCCCCCCCCACCCCCCCCCCCCCCCACCCCCCCCCCCCCCCACCCCCCCCCCCCCCCACCCCCCCCCCCCCCCACCCCCCCCCCCCCCCACCCCCCCCCCCCCCCACCCCCCCCCCCCCCCACCCCCCCCCCCCCCCACCCCCCCCCCCCCCCACCCCCCCCCCCCCCCACCCCCCCCCCCCCCCACCCCCCCCCCCCCCCACCCCCCCCCCCCCCCACCCCCCCCCCCCCCCACCCCCCCCCCCCCCCACCCCCCCCCCCCCCCACCCCCCCCCCCCCCCACCCCCCCCCCCCCCCACCCCCCCCCCCCCCCACCCCCCCCCCCCCCCACCCCCCCCCCCCCCCACCCCCCCCCCCCCCCACCCCCCCCCCCCCCCACCCCCCCCCCCCCCCACCCCCCCCCCCCCCCACCCCCCCCCCCCCCCACCCCCCCCCCCCCCCACCCCCCCCCCCCCCCACCCCCCCCCCCCCCCACCCCCCCCCCCCCCCACCCCCCCCCCCCCCCACCCCCCCCCCCCCCCACCCCCCCCCCCCCCCACCCCCCCCCCCCCCCACCCCCCCCCCCCCCCACCCCCCCCCCCCCCCACCCCCCCCCCCCCCCACCCCCCCCCCCCCCCACCCCCCCCCCCCCCCACCCCCCCCCCCCCCCACCCCCCCCCCCCCCCACCCCCCCCCCCCCCCACCCCCCCCCCCCCCCACCCCCCCCCCCCCCCACCCCCCCCCCCCCCCACCCCCCCCCCCCCCCACCCCCCCCCCCCCCCACCCCCCCCCCCCCCCACCCCCCCCCCCCCCCACCCCCCCCCCCCCCCACCCCCCCCCCCCCCCACCCCCCCCCCCCCCCACCCCCCCCCCCCCCCACCCCCCCCCCCCCCCACCCCCCCCCCCCCCCACCCCCCCCCCCCCCCACCCCCCCCCCCCCCCACCCCCCCCCCCCCCCACCCCCCCCCCCCCCCACCCCCCCCCCCCCCCACCCCCCCCCCCCCCCACCCCCCCCCCCCCCCACCCCCCCCCCCCCCCACCCCCCCCCCCCCCCACCCCCCCCCCCCCCCACCCCCCCCCCCCCCCACCCCCCCCCCCCCCCACCCCCCCCCCCCCCCACCCCCCCCCCCCCCCACCCCCCCCCCCCCCCACCCCCCCCCCCCCCCACCCCCCCCCCCCCCCACCCCCCCCCCCCCCCACCCCCCCCCCCCCCCACCCCCCCCCCCCCCCACCCCCCCCCCCCCCCACCCCCCCCCCCCCCCACCCCCCCCCCCCCCCACCCCCCCCCCCCCCCACCCCCCCCCCCCCCCACCCCCCCCCCCCCCCACCCCCCCCCCCCCCCACCCCCCCCCCCCCCCACCCCCCCCCCCCCCCACCCCCCCCCCCCCCCACCCCCCCCCCCCCCCACCCCCCCCCCCCCCCACCCCCCCCCCCCCCCACCCCCCCCCCCCCCCACCCCCCCCCCCCCCCACCCCCCCCCCCCCCCACCCCCCCCCCCCCCCACCCCCCCCCCCCCCCACCCCCCCCCCCCCCCACCCCCCCCCCCCCCCACCCCCCCCCCCCCCCACCCCCCCCCCCCCCCACCCCCCCCCCCCCCCACCCCCCCCCCCCCCCACCCCCCCCCCCCCCCACCCCCCCCCCCCCCCACCCCCCCCCCCCCCCACCCCCCCCCCCCCCCACCCCCCCCCCCCCCCACCCCCCCCCCCCCCCACCCCCCCCCCCCCCCACCCCCCCCCCCCCCCACCCCCCCCCCCCCCCACCCCCCCCCCCCCCCACCCCCCCCCCCCCCCACCCCCCCCCCCCCCCACCCCCCCCCCCCCCCACCCCCCCCCCCCCCCACCCCCCCCCCCCCCCACCCCCCCCCCCCCCCACCCCCCCCCCCCCCCACCCCCCCCCCCCCCCACCCCCCCCCCCCCCCACCCCCCCCCCCCCCCACCCCCCCCCCCCCCCACCCCCCCCCCCCCCCACCCCCCCCCCCCCCCACCCCCCCCCCCCCCCACCCCCCCCCCCCCCCACCCCCCCCCCCCCCCACCCCCCCCCCCCCCCACCCCCCCCCCCCCCCACCCCCCCCCCCCCCCACCCCCCCCCCCCCCCACCCCCCCCCCCCCCCACCCCCCCCCCCCCCCACCCCCCCCCCCCCCCACCCCCCCCCCCCCCCACCCCCCCCCCCCCCCACCCCCCCCCCCCCCCACCCCCCCCCCCCCCCACCCCCCCCCCCCCCCACCCCCCCCCCCCCCCACCCCCCCCCCCCCCCACCCCCCCCCCCCCCCACCCCCCCCCCCCCCCACCCCCCCCCCCCCCCACCCCCCCCCCCCCCCACCCCCCCCCCCCCCCACCCCCCCCCCCCCCCACCCCCCCCCCCCCCCACCCCCCCCCCCCCCCACCCCCCCCCCCCCCCACCCCCCCCCCCCCCCACCCCCCCCCCCCCCCACCCCCCCCCCCCCCCACCCCCCCCCCCCCCCACCCCCCCCCCCCCCCACCCCCCCCCCCCCCCACCCCCCCCCCCCCCCACCCCCCCCCCCCCCCACCCCCCCCCCCCCCCACCCCCCCCCCCCCCCACCCCCCCCCCCCCCCACCCCCCCCCCCCCCCACCCCCCCCCCCCCCCACCCCCCCCCCCCCCCACCCCCCCCCCCCCCCACCCCCCCCCCCCCCCACCCCCCCCCCCCCCCACCCCCCCCCCCCCCCACCCCCCCCCCCCCCCACCCCCCCCCCCCCCCACCCCCCCCCCCCCCCACCCCCCCCCCCCCCCACCCCCCCCCCCCCCCACCCCCCCCCCCCCCCACCCCCCCCCCCCCCCACCCCCCCCCCCCCCCACCCCCCCCCCCCCCCACCCCCCCCCCCCCCCACCCCCCCCCCCCCCCACCCCCCCCCCCCCCCACCCCCCCCCCCCCCCACCCCCCCCCCCCCCCACCCCCCCCCCCCCCCACCCCCCCCCCCCCCCACCCCCCCCCCCCCCCACCCCCCCCCCCCCCCACCCCCCCCCCCCCCCACCCCCCCCCCCCCCCACCCCCCCCCCCCCCCACCCCCCCCCCCCCCCACCCCCCCCCCCCCCCACCCCCCCCCCCCCCCACCCCCCCCCCCCCCCACCCCCCCCCCCCCCCACCCCCCCCCCCCCCCACCCCCCCCCCCCCCCACCCCCCCCCCCCCCCACCCCCCCCCCCCCCCACCCCCCCCCCCCCCCACCCCCCCCCCCCCCCACCCCCCCCCCCCCCCACCCCCCCCCCCCCCCACCCCCCCCCCCCCCCACCCCCCCCCCCCCCCACCCCCCCCCCCCCCCACCCCCCCCCCCCCCCACCCCCCCCCCCCCCCACCCCCCCCCCCCCCCACCCCCCCCCCCCCCCACCCCCCCCCCCCCCCACCCCCCCCCCCCCCCACCCCCCCCCCCCCCCACCCCCCCCCCCCCCCACCCCCCCCCCCCCCCACCCCCCCCCCCCCCCACCCCCCCCCCCCCCCACCCCCCCCCCCCCCCACCCCCCCCCCCCCCCACCCCCCCCCCCCCCCACCCCCCCCCCCCCCCACCCCCCCCCCCCCCCACCCCCCCCCCCCCCCACCCCCCCCCCCCCCCACCCCCCCCCCCCCCCACCCCCCCCCCCCCCCACCCCCCCCCCCCCCCACCCCCCCCCCCCCCCACCCCCCCCCCCCCCCACCCCCCCCCCCCCCCACCCCCCCCCCCCCCCACCCCCCCCCCCCCCCACCCCCCCCCCCCCCCACCCCCCCCCCCCCCCACCCCCCCCCCCCCCCACCCCCCCCCCCCCCCACCCCCCCCCCCCCCCACCCCCCCCCCCCCCCACCCCCCCCCCCCCCCACCCCCCCCCCCCCCCACCCCCCCCCCCCCCCACCCCCCCCCCCCCCCACCCCCCCCCCCCCCCACCCCCCCCCCCCCCCACCCCCCCCCCCCCCCACCCCCCCCCCCCCCCACCCCCCCCCCCCCCCACCCCCCCCCCCCCCCACCCCCCCCCCCCCCCACCCCCCCCCCCCCCCACCCCCCCCCCCCCCCACCCCCCCCCCCCCCCACCCCCCCCCCCCCCCACCCCCCCCCCCCCCCACCCCCCCCCCCCCCCACCCCCCCCCCCCCCCACCCCCCCCCCCCCCCACCCCCCCCCCCCCCCACCCCCCCCCCCCCCCACCCCCCCCCCCCCCCACCCCCCCCCCCCCCCACCCCCCCCCCCCCCCACCCCCCCCCCCCCCCACCCCCCCCCCCCCCCACCCCCCCCCCCCCCCACCCCCCCCCCCCCCCACCCCCCCCCCCCCCCACCCCCCCCCCCCCCCACCCCCCCCCCCCCCCACCCCCCCCCCCCCCCACCCCCCCCCCCCCCCACCCCCCCCCCCCCCCACCCCCCCCCCCCCCCACCCCCCCCCCCCCCCACCCCCCCCCCCCCCCACCCCCCCCCCCCCCCACCCCCCCCCCCCCCCACCCCCCCCCCCCCCCACCCCCCCCCCCCCCCACCCCCCCCCCCCCCCACCCCCCCCCCCCCCCACCCCCCCCCCCCCCCACCCCCCCCCCCCCCCACCCCCCCCCCCCCCCACCCCCCCCCCCCCCCACCCCCCCCCCCCCCCACCCCCCCCCCCCCCCACCCCCCCCCCCCCCCACCCCCCCCCCCCCCCACCCCCCCCCCCCCCCACCCCCCCCCCCCCCCACCCCCCCCCCCCCCCACCCCCCCCCCCCCCCACCCCCCCCCCCCCCCACCCCCCCCCCCCCCCACCCCCCCCCCCCCCCACCCCCCCCCCCCCCCACCCCCCCCCCCCCCCACCCCCCCCCCCCCCCACCCCCCCCCCCCCCCACCCCCCCCCCCCCCCACCCCCCCCCCCCCCCACCCCCCCCCCCCCCCACCCCCCCCCCCCCCCACCCCCCCCCCCCCCCACCCCCCCCCCCCCCCACCCCCCCCCCCCCCCACCCCCCCCCCCCCCCACCCCCCCCCCCCCCCACCCCCCCCCCCCCCCACCCCCCCCCCCCCCCACCCCCCCCCCCCCCCACCCCCCCCCCCCCCCACCCCCCCCCCCCCCCACCCCCCCCCCCCCCCACCCCCCCCCCCCCCCACCCCCCCCCCCCCCCACCCCCCCCCCCCCCCACCCCCCCCCCCCCCCACCCCCCCCCCCCCCCACCCCCCCCCCCCCCCACCCCCCCCCCCCCCCACCCCCCCCCCCCCCCACCCCCCCCCCCCCCCACCCCCCCCCCCCCCCACCCCCCCCCCCCCCCACCCCCCCCCCCCCCCACCCCCCCCCCCCCCCACCCCCCCCCCCCCCCACCCCCCCCCCCCCCCACCCCCCCCCCCCCCCACCCCCCCCCCCCCCCACCCCCCCCCCCCCCCACCCCCCCCCCCCCCCACCCCCCCCCCCCCCCACCCCCCCCCCCCCCCACCCCCCCCCCCCCCCACCCCCCCCCCCCCCCACCCCCCCCCCCCCCCACCCCCCCCCCCCCCCACCCCCCCCCCCCCCCACCCCCCCCCCCCCCCACCCCCCCCCCCCCCCACCCCCCCCCCCCCCCACCCCCCCCCCCCCCCACCCCCCCCCCCCCCCACCCCCCCCCCCCCCCACCCCCCCCCCCCCCCACCCCCCCCCCCCCCCACCCCCCCCCCCCCCCACCCCCCCCCCCCCCCACCCCCCCCCCCCCCCACCCCCCCCCCCCCCCACCCCCCCCCCCCCCCACCCCCCCCCCCCCCCACCCCCCCCCCCCCCCACCCCCCCCCCCCCCCACCCCCCCCCCCCCCCACCCCCCCCCCCCCCCACCCCCCCCCCCCCCCACCCCCCCCCCCCCCCACCCCCCCCCCCCCCCACCCCCCCCCCCCCCCACCCCCCCCCCCCCCCACCCCCCCCCCCCCCCACCCCCCCCCCCCCCCACCCCCCCCCCCCCCCACCCCCCCCCCCCCCCACCCCCCCCCCCCCCCACCCCCCCCCCCCCCCACCCCCCCCCCCCCCCACCCCCCCCCCCCCCCACCCCCCCCCCCCCCCACCCCCCCCCCCCCCCACCCCCCCCCCCCCCCACCCCCCCCCCCCCCCACCCCCCCCCCCCCCCACCCCCCCCCCCCCCCACCCCCCCCCCCCCCCACCCCCCCCCCCCCCCACCCCCCCCCCCCCCCACCCCCCCCCCCCCCCACCCCCCCCCCCCCCCACCCCCCCCCCCCCCCACCCCCCCCCCCCCCCACCCCCCCCCCCCCCCACCCCCCCCCCCCCCCACCCCCCCCCCCCCCCACCCCCCCCCCCCCCCACCCCCCCCCCCCCCCACCCCCCCCCCCCCCCACCCCCCCCCCCCCCCACCCCCCCCCCCCCCCACCCCCCCCCCCCCCCACCCCCCCCCCCCCCCACCCCCCCCCCCCCCCACCCCCCCCCCCCCCCACCCCCCCCCCCCCCCACCCCCCCCCCCCCCCACCCCCCCCCCCCCCCACCCCCCCCCCCCCCCACCCCCCCCCCCCCCCACCCCCCCCCCCCCCCACCCCCCCCCCCCCCCACCCCCCCCCCCCCCCACCCCCCCCCCCCCCCACCCCCCCCCCCCCCCACCCCCCCCCCCCCCCACCCCCCCCCCCCCCCACCCCCCCCCCCCCCCACCCCCCCCCCCCCCCACCCCCCCCCCCCCCCACCCCCCCCCCCCCCCACCCCCCCCCCCCCCCACCCCCCCCCCCCCCCACCCCCCCCCCCCCCCACCCCCCCCCCCCCCCACCCCCCCCCCCCCCCACCCCCCCCCCCCCCCACCCCCCCCCCCCCCCACCCCCCCCCCCCCCCACCCCCCCCCCCCCCCACCCCCCCCCCCCCCCACCCCCCCCCCCCCCCACCCCCCCCCCCCCCCACCCCCCCCCCCCCCCACCCCCCCCCCCCCCCACCCCCCCCCCCCCCCACCCCCCCCCCCCCCCACCCCCCCCCCCCCCCACCCCCCCCCCCCCCCACCCCCCCCCCCCCCCACCCCCCCCCCCCCCCACCCCCCCCCCCCCCCACCCCCCCCCCCCCCCACCCCCCCCCCCCCCCACCCCCCCCCCCCCCCACCCCCCCCCCCCCCCACCCCCCCCCCCCCCCACCCCCCCCCCCCCCCACCCCCCCCCCCCCCCACCCCCCCCCCCCCCCACCCCCCCCCCCCCCCACCCCCCCCCCCCCCCACCCCCCCCCCCCCCCACCCCCCCCCCCCCCCACCCCCCCCCCCCCCCACCCCCCCCCCCCCCCACCCCCCCCCCCCCCCACCCCCCCCCCCCCCCACCCCCCCCCCCCCCCACCCCCCCCCCCCCCCACCCCCCCCCCCCCCCACCCCCCCCCCCCCCCACCCCCCCCCCCCCCCACCCCCCCCCCCCCCCACCCCCCCCCCCCCCCACCCCCCCCCCCCCCCACCCCCCCCCCCCCCCACCCCCCCCCCCCCCCACCCCCCCCCCCCCCCACCCCCCCCCCCCCCCACCCCCCCCCCCCCCCACCCCCCCCCCCCCCCACCCCCCCCCCCCCCCACCCCCCCCCCCCCCCACCCCCCCCCCCCCCCACCCCCCCCCCCCCCCACCCCCCCCCCCCCCCACCCCCCCCCCCCCCCACCCCCCCCCCCCCCCACCCCCCCCCCCCCCCACCCCCCCCCCCCCCCACCCCCCCCCCCCCCCACCCCCCCCCCCCCCCACCCCCCCCCCCCCCCACCCCCCCCCCCCCCCACCCCCCCCCCCCCCCACCCCCCCCCCCCCCCACCCCCCCCCCCCCCCACCCCCCCCCCCCCCCACCCCCCCCCCCCCCCACCCCCCCCCCCCCCCACCCCCCCCCCCCCCCACCCCCCCCCCCCCCCACCCCCCCCCCCCCCCACCCCCCCCCCCCCCCACCCCCCCCCCCCCCCACCCCCCCCCCCCCCCACCCCCCCCCCCCCCCACCCCCCCCCCCCCCCACCCCCCCCCCCCCCCACCCCCCCCCCCCCCCACCCCCCCCCCCCCCCACCCCCCCCCCCCCCCACCCCCCCCCCCCCCCACCCCCCCCCCCCCCCACCCCCCCCCCCCCCCACCCCCCCCCCCCCCCACCCCCCCCCCCCCCCACCCCCCCCCCCCCCCACCCCCCCCCCCCCCCACCCCCCCCCCCCCCCACCCCCCCCCCCCCCCACCCCCCCCCCCCCCCACCCCCCCCCCCCCCCACCCCCCCCCCCCCCCACCCCCCCCCCCCCCCACCCCCCCCCCCCCCCACCCCCCCCCCCCCCCACCCCCCCCCCCCCCCACCCCCCCCCCCCCCCACCCCCCCCCCCCCCCACCCCCCCCCCCCCCCACCCCCCCCCCCCCCCACCCCCCCCCCCCCCCACCCCCCCCCCCCCCCACCCCCCCCCCCCCCCACCCCCCCCCCCCCCCACCCCCCCCCCCCCCCACCCCCCCCCCCCCCCACCCCCCCCCCCCCCCACCCCCCCCCCCCCCCACCCCCCCCCCCCCCCACCCCCCCCCCCCCCCACCCCCCCCCCCCCCCACCCCCCCCCCCCCCCACCCCCCCCCCCCCCCACCCCCCCCCCCCCCCACCCCCCCCCCCCCCCACCCCCCCCCCCCCCCACCCCCCCCCCCCCCCACCCCCCCCCCCCCCCACCCCCCCCCCCCCCCACCCCCCCCCCCCCCCACCCCCCCCCCCCCCCACCCCCCCCCCCCCCCACCCCCCCCCCCCCCCACCCCCCCCCCCCCCCACCCCCCCCCCCCCCCACCCCCCCCCCCCCCCACCCCCCCCCCCCCCCACCCCCCCCCCCCCCCACCCCCCCCCCCCCCCACCCCCCCCCCCCCCCACCCCCCCCCCCCCCCACCCCCCCCCCCCCCCACCCCCCCCCCCCCCCACCCCCCCCCCCCCCCACCCCCCCCCCCCCCCACCCCCCCCCCCCCCCACCCCCCCCCCCCCCCACCCCCCCCCCCCCCCACCCCCCCCCCCCCCCACCCCCCCCCCCCCCCACCCCCCCCCCCCCCCACCCCCCCCCCCCCCCACCCCCCCCCCCCCCCACCCCCCCCCCCCCCCACCCCCCCCCCCCCCCACCCCCCCCCCCCCCCACCCCCCCCCCCCCCCACCCCCCCCCCCCCCCACCCCCCCCCCCCCCCACCCCCCCCCCCCCCCACCCCCCCCCCCCCCCACCCCCCCCCCCCCCCACCCCCCCCCCCCCCCACCCCCCCCCCCCCCCACCCCCCCCCCCCCCCACCCCCCCCCCCCCCCACCCCCCCCCCCCCCCACCCCCCCCCCCCCCCACCCCCCCCCCCCCCCACCCCCCCCCCCCCCCACCCCCCCCCCCCCCCACCCCCCCCCCCCCCCACCCCCCCCCCCCCCCACCCCCCCCCCCCCCCACCCCCCCCCCCCCCCACCCCCCCCCCCCCCCACCCCCCCCCCCCCCCACCCCCCCCCCCCCCCACCCCCCCCCCCCCCCACCCCCCCCCCCCCCCACCCCCCCCCCCCCCCACCCCCCCCCCCCCCCACCCCCCCCCCCCCCCACCCCCCCCCCCCCCCACCCCCCCCCCCCCCCACCCCCCCCCCCCCCCACCCCCCCCCCCCCCCACCCCCCCCCCCCCCCACCCCCCCCCCCCCCCACCCCCCCCCCCCCCCACCCCCCCCCCCCCCCACCCCCCCCCCCCCCCACCCCCCCCCCCCCCCACCCCCCCCCCCCCCCACCCCCCCCCCCCCCCACCCCCCCCCCCCCCCACCCCCCCCCCCCCCCACCCCCCCCCCCCCCCACCCCCCCCCCCCCCCACCCCCCCCCCCCCCCACCCCCCCCCCCCCCCACCCCCCCCCCCCCCCACCCCCCCCCCCCCCCACCCCCCCCCCCCCCCACCCCCCCCCCCCCCCACCCCCCCCCCCCCCCACCCCCCCCCCCCCCCACCCCCCCCCCCCCCCACCCCCCCCCCCCCCCACCCCCCCCCCCCCCCACCCCCCCCCCCCCCCACCCCCCCCCCCCCCCACCCCCCCCCCCCCCCACCCCCCCCCCCCCCCACCCCCCCCCCCCCCCACCCCCCCCCCCCCCCACCCCCCCCCCCCCCCACCCCCCCCCCCCCCCACCCCCCCCCCCCCCCACCCCCCCCCCCCCCCACCCCCCCCCCCCCCCACCCCCCCCCCCCCCCACCCCCCCCCCCCCCCACCCCCCCCCCCCCCCACCCCCCCCCCCCCCCACCCCCCCCCCCCCCCACCCCCCCCCCCCCCCACCCCCCCCCCCCCCCACCCCCCCCCCCCCCCACCCCCCCCCCCCCCCACCCCCCCCCCCCCCCACCCCCCCCCCCCCCCACCCCCCCCCCCCCCCACCCCCCCCCCCCCCCACCCCCCCCCCCCCCCACCCCCCCCCCCCCCCACCCCCCCCCCCCCCCACCCCCCCCCCCCCCCACCCCCCCCCCCCCCCACCCCCCCCCCCCCCCACCCCCCCCCCCCCCCACCCCCCCCCCCCCCCACCCCCCCCCCCCCCCACCCCCCCCCCCCCCCACCCCCCCCCCCCCCCACCCCCCCCCCCCCCCACCCCCCCCCCCCCCCACCCCCCCCCCCCCCCACCCCCCCCCCCCCCCACCCCCCCCCCCCCCCACCCCCCCCCCCCCCCACCCCCCCCCCCCCCCACCCCCCCCCCCCCCCACCCCCCCCCCCCCCCACCCCCCCCCCCCCCCACCCCCCCCCCCCCCCACCCCCCCCCCCCCCCACCCCCCCCCCCCCCCACCCCCCCCCCCCCCCACCCCCCCCCCCCCCCACCCCCCCCCCCCCCCACCCCCCCCCCCCCCCACCCCCCCCCCCCCCCACCCCCCCCCCCCCCCACCCCCCCCCCCCCCCACCCCCCCCCCCCCCCACCCCCCCCCCCCCCCACCCCCCCCCCCCCCCACCCCCCCCCCCCCCCACCCCCCCCCCCCCCCACCCCCCCCCCCCCCCACCCCCCCCCCCCCCCACCCCCCCCCCCCCCCACCCCCCCCCCCCCCCACCCCCCCCCCCCCCCACCCCCCCCCCCCCCCACCCCCCCCCCCCCCCACCCCCCCCCCCCCCCACCCCCCCCCCCCCCCACCCCCCCCCCCCCCCACCCCCCCCCCCCCCCACCCCCCCCCCCCCCCACCCCCCCCCCCCCCCACCCCCCCCCCCCCCCACCCCCCCCCCCCCCCACCCCCCCCCCCCCCCACCCCCCCCCCCCCCCACCCCCCCCCCCCCCCACCCCCCCCCCCCCCCACCCCCCCCCCCCCCCACCCCCCCCCCCCCCCACCCCCCCCCCCCCCCACCCCCCCCCCCCCCCACCCCCCCCCCCCCCCACCCCCCCCCCCCCCCACCCCCCCCCCCCCCCACCCCCCCCCCCCCCCACCCCCCCCCCCCCCCACCCCCCCCCCCCCCCACCCCCCCCCCCCCCCACCCCCCCCCCCCCCCACCCCCCCCCCCCCCCACCCCCCCCCCCCCCCACCCCCCCCCCCCCCCACCCCCCCCCCCCCCCACCCCCCCCCCCCCCCACCCCCCCCCCCCCCCACCCCCCCCCCCCCCCACCCCCCCCCCCCCCCACCCCCCCCCCCCCCCACCCCCCCCCCCCCCCACCCCCCCCCCCCCCCACCCCCCCCCCCCCCCACCCCCCCCCCCCCCCACCCCCCCCCCCCCCCACCCCCCCCCCCCCCCACCCCCCCCCCCCCCCACCCCCCCCCCCCCCCACCCCCCCCCCCCCCCACCCCCCCCCCCCCCCACCCCCCCCCCCCCCCACCCCCCCCCCCCCCCACCCCCCCCCCCCCCCACCCCCCCCCCCCCCCACCCCCCCCCCCCCCCACCCCCCCCCCCCCCCACCCCCCCCCCCCCCCACCCCCCCCCCCCCCCACCCCCCCCCCCCCCCACCCCCCCCCCCCCCCACCCCCCCCCCCCCCCACCCCCCCCCCCCCCCACCCCCCCCCCCCCCCACCCCCCCCCCCCCCCACCCCCCCCCCCCCCCACCCCCCCCCCCCCCCACCCCCCCCCCCCCCCACCCCCCCCCCCCCCCACCCCCCCCCCCCCCCACCCCCCCCCCCCCCCACCCCCCCCCCCCCCCACCCCCCCCCCCCCCCACCCCCCCCCCCCCCCACCCCCCCCCCCCCCCACCCCCCCCCCCCCCCACCCCCCCCCCCCCCCACCCCCCCCCCCCCCCACCCCCCCCCCCCCCCACCCCCCCCCCCCCCCACCCCCCCCCCCCCCCACCCCCCCCCCCCCCCACCCCCCCCCCCCCCCACCCCCCCCCCCCCCCACCCCCCCCCCCCCCCACCCCCCCCCCCCCCCACCCCCCCCCCCCCCCACCCCCCCCCCCCCCCACCCCCCCCCCCCCCCACCCCCCCCCCCCCCCACCCCCCCCCCCCCCCACCCCCCCCCCCCCCCACCCCCCCCCCCCCCCACCCCCCCCCCCCCCCACCCCCCCCCCCCCCCACCCCCCCCCCCCCCCACCCCCCCCCCCCCCCACCCCCCCCCCCCCCCACCCCCCCCCCCCCCCACCCCCCCCCCCCCCCACCCCCCCCCCCCCCCACCCCCCCCCCCCCCCACCCCCCCCCCCCCCCACCCCCCCCCCCCCCCACCCCCCCCCCCCCCCACCCCCCCCCCCCCCCACCCCCCCCCCCCCCCACCCCCCCCCCCCCCCACCCCCCCCCCCCCCCACCCCCCCCCCCCCCCACCCCCCCCCCCCCCCACCCCCCCCCCCCCCCACCCCCCCCCCCCCCCACCCCCCCCCCCCCCCACCCCCCCCCCCCCCCACCCCCCCCCCCCCCCACCCCCCCCCCCCCCCACCCCCCCCCCCCCCCACCCCCCCCCCCCCCCACCCCCCCCCCCCCCCACCCCCCCCCCCCCCCACCCCCCCCCCCCCCCACCCCCCCCCCCCCCCACCCCCCCCCCCCCCCACCCCCCCCCCCCCCCACCCCCCCCCCCCCCCACCCCCCCCCCCCCCCACCCCCCCCCCCCCCCACCCCCCCCCCCCCCCACCCCCCCCCCCCCCCACCCCCCCCCCCCCCCACCCCCCCCCCCCCCCACCCCCCCCCCCCCCCACCCCCCCCCCCCCCCACCCCCCCCCCCCCCCACCCCCCCCCCCCCCCACCCCCCCCCCCCCCCACCCCCCCCCCCCCCCACCCCCCCCCCCCCCCACCCCCCCCCCCCCCCACCCCCCCCCCCCCCCACCCCCCCCCCCCCCCACCCCCCCCCCCCCCCACCCCCCCCCCCCCCCACCCCCCCCCCCCCCCACCCCCCCCCCCCCCCACCCCCCCCCCCCCCCACCCCCCCCCCCCCCCACCCCCCCCCCCCCCCACCCCCCCCCCCCCCCACCCCCCCCCCCCCCCACCCCCCCCCCCCCCCACCCCCCCCCCCCCCCACCCCCCCCCCCCCCCACCCCCCCCCCCCCCCACCCCCCCCCCCCCCCACCCCCCCCCCCCCCCACCCCCCCCCCCCCCCACCCCCCCCCCCCCCCACCCCCCCCCCCCCCCACCCCCCCCCCCCCCCACCCCCCCCCCCCCCCACCCCCCCCCCCCCCCACCCCCCCCCCCCCCCACCCCCCCCCCCCCCCACCCCCCCCCCCCCCCACCCCCCCCCCCCCCCACCCCCCCCCCCCCCCACCCCCCCCCCCCCCCACCCCCCCCCCCCCCCACCCCCCCCCCCCCCCACCCCCCCCCCCCCCCACCCCCCCCCCCCCCCACCCCCCCCCCCCCCCACCCCCCCCCCCCCCCACCCCCCCCCCCCCCCACCCCCCCCCCCCCCCACCCCCCCCCCCCCCCACCCCCCCCCCCCCCCACCCCCCCCCCCCCCCACCCCCCCCCCCCCCCACCCCCCCCCCCCCCCACCCCCCCCCCCCCCCACCCCCCCCCCCCCCCACCCCCCCCCCCCCCCACCCCCCCCCCCCCCCACCCCCCCCCCCCCCCACCCCCCCCCCCCCCCACCCCCCCCCCCCCCCACCCCCCCCCCCCCCCACCCCCCCCCCCCCCCACCCCCCCCCCCCCCCACCCCCCCCCCCCCCCACCCCCCCCCCCCCCCACCCCCCCCCCCCCCCACCCCCCCCCCCCCCCACCCCCCCCCCCCCCCACCCCCCCCCCCCCCCACCCCCCCCCCCCCCCACCCCCCCCCCCCCCCACCCCCCCCCCCCCCCACCCCCCCCCCCCCCCACCCCCCCCCCCCCCCACCCCCCCCCCCCCCCACCCCCCCCCCCCCCCACCCCCCCCCCCCCCCACCCCCCCCCCCCCCCACCCCCCCCCCCCCCCACCCCCCCCCCCCCCCACCCCCCCCCCCCCCCACCCCCCCCCCCCCCCACCCCCCCCCCCCCCCACCCCCCCCCCCCCCCACCCCCCCCCCCCCCCACCCCCCCCCCCCCCCACCCCCCCCCCCCCCCACCCCCCCCCCCCCCCACCCCCCCCCCCCCCCACCCCCCCCCCCCCCCACCCCCCCCCCCCCCCACCCCCCCCCCCCCCCACCCCCCCCCCCCCCCACCCCCCCCCCCCCCCACCCCCCCCCCCCCCCACCCCCCCCCCCCCCCACCCCCCCCCCCCCCCACCCCCCCCCCCCCCCACCCCCCCCCCCCCCCACCCCCCCCCCCCCCCACCCCCCCCCCCCCCCACCCCCCCCCCCCCCCACCCCCCCCCCCCCCCACCCCCCCCCCCCCCCACCCCCCCCCCCCCCCACCCCCCCCCCCCCCCACCCCCCCCCCCCCCCACCCCCCCCCCCCCCCACCCCCCCCCCCCCCCACCCCCCCCCCCCCCCACCCCCCCCCCCCCCCACCCCCCCCCCCCCCCACCCCCCCCCCCCCCCACCCCCCCCCCCCCCCACCCCCCCCCCCCCCCACCCCCCCCCCCCCCCACCCCCCCCCCCCCCCACCCCCCCCCCCCCCCACCCCCCCCCCCCCCCACCCCCCCCCCCCCCCACCCCCCCCCCCCCCCACCCCCCCCCCCCCCCACCCCCCCCCCCCCCCACCCCCCCCCCCCCCCACCCCCCCCCCCCCCCACCCCCCCCCCCCCCCACCCCCCCCCCCCCCCACCCCCCCCCCCCCCCACCCCCCCCCCCCCCCACCCCCCCCCCCCCCCACCCCCCCCCCCCCCCACCCCCCCCCCCCCCCACCCCCCCCCCCCCCCACCCCCCCCCCCCCCCACCCCCCCCCCCCCCCACCCCCCCCCCCCCCCACCCCCCCCCCCCCCCACCCCCCCCCCCCCCCACCCCCCCCCCCCCCCACCCCCCCCCCCCCCCACCCCCCCCCCCCCCCACCCCCCCCCCCCCCCACCCCCCCCCCCCCCCACCCCCCCCCCCCCCCACCCCCCCCCCCCCCCACCCCCCCCCCCCCCCACCCCCCCCCCCCCCCACCCCCCCCCCCCCCCACCCCCCCCCCCCCCCACCCCCCCCCCCCCCCACCCCCCCCCCCCCCCACCCCCCCCCCCCCCCACCCCCCCCCCCCCCCACCCCCCCCCCCCCCCACCCCCCCCCCCCCCCACCCCCCCCCCCCCCCACCCCCCCCCCCCCCCACCCCCCCCCCCCCCCACCCCCCCCCCCCCCCACCCCCCCCCCCCCCCACCCCCCCCCCCCCCCACCCCCCCCCCCCCCCACCCCCCCCCCCCCCCACCCCCCCCCCCCCCCACCCCCCCCCCCCCCCACCCCCCCCCCCCCCCACCCCCCCCCCCCCCCACCCCCCCCCCCCCCCACCCCCCCCCCCCCCCACCCCCCCCCCCCCCCACCCCCCCCCCCCCCCACCCCCCCCCCCCCCCACCCCCCCCCCCCCCCACCCCCCCCCCCCCCCACCCCCCCCCCCCCCCACCCCCCCCCCCCCCCACCCCCCCCCCCCCCCACCCCCCCCCCCCCCCACCCCCCCCCCCCCCCACCCCCCCCCCCCCCCACCCCCCCCCCCCCCCACCCCCCCCCCCCCCCACCCCCCCCCCCCCCCACCCCCCCCCCCCCCCACCCCCCCCCCCCCCCACCCCCCCCCCCCCCCACCCCCCCCCCCCCCCACCCCCCCCCCCCCCCACCCCCCCCCCCCCCCACCCCCCCCCCCCCCCACCCCCCCCCCCCCCCACCCCCCCCCCCCCCCACCCCCCCCCCCCCCCACCCCCCCCCCCCCCCACCCCCCCCCCCCCCCACCCCCCCCCCCCCCCACCCCCCCCCCCCCCCACCCCCCCCCCCCCCCACCCCCCCCCCCCCCCACCCCCCCCCCCCCCCACCCCCCCCCCCCCCCACCCCCCCCCCCCCCCACCCCCCCCCCCCCCCACCCCCCCCCCCCCCCACCCCCCCCCCCCCCCACCCCCCCCCCCCCCCACCCCCCCCCCCCCCCACCCCCCCCCCCCCCCACCCCCCCCCCCCCCCACCCCCCCCCCCCCCCACCCCCCCCCCCCCCCACCCCCCCCCCCCCCCACCCCCCCCCCCCCCCACCCCCCCCCCCCCCCACCCCCCCCCCCCCCCACCCCCCCCCCCCCCCACCCCCCCCCCCCCCCACCCCCCCCCCCCCCCACCCCCCCCCCCCCCCACCCCCCCCCCCCCCCACCCCCCCCCCCCCCCACCCCCCCCCCCCCCCACCCCCCCCCCCCCCCACCCCCCCCCCCCCCCACCCCCCCCCCCCCCCACCCCCCCCCCCCCCCACCCCCCCCCCCCCCCACCCCCCCCCCCCCCCACCCCCCCCCCCCCCCACCCCCCCCCCCCCCCACCCCCCCCCCCCCCCACCCCCCCCCCCCCCCACCCCCCCCCCCCCCCACCCCCCCCCCCCCCCACCCCCCCCCCCCCCCACCCCCCCCCCCCCCCACCCCCCCCCCCCCCCACCCCCCCCCCCCCCCACCCCCCCCCCCCCCCACCCCCCCCCCCCCCCACCCCCCCCCCCCCCCACCCCCCCCCCCCCCCACCCCCCCCCCCCCCCACCCCCCCCCCCCCCCACCCCCCCCCCCCCCCACCCCCCCCCCCCCCCACCCCCCCCCCCCCCCACCCCCCCCCCCCCCCACCCCCCCCCCCCCCCACCCCCCCCCCCCCCCACCCCCCCCCCCCCCCACCCCCCCCCCCCCCCACCCCCCCCCCCCCCCACCCCCCCCCCCCCCCACCCCCCCCCCCCCCCACCCCCCCCCCCCCCCACCCCCCCCCCCCCCCACCCCCCCCCCCCCCCACCCCCCCCCCCCCCCACCCCCCCCCCCCCCCACCCCCCCCCCCCCCCACCCCCCCCCCCCCCCACCCCCCCCCCCCCCCACCCCCCCCCCCCCCCACCCCCCCCCCCCCCCACCCCCCCCCCCCCCCACCCCCCCCCCCCCCCACCCCCCCCCCCCCCCACCCCCCCCCCCCCCCACCCCCCCCCCCCCCCACCCCCCCCCCCCCCCACCCCCCCCCCCCCCCACCCCCCCCCCCCCCCACCCCCCCCCCCCCCCACCCCCCCCCCCCCCCACCCCCCCCCCCCCCCACCCCCCCCCCCCCCCACCCCCCCCCCCCCCCACCCCCCCCCCCCCCCACCCCCCCCCCCCCCCACCCCCCCCCCCCCCCACCCCCCCCCCCCCCCACCCCCCCCCCCCCCCACCCCCCCCCCCCCCCACCCCCCCCCCCCCCCACCCCCCCCCCCCCCCACCCCCCCCCCCCCCCACCCCCCCCCCCCCCCACCCCCCCCCCCCCCCACCCCCCCCCCCCCCCACCCCCCCCCCCCCCCACCCCCCCCCCCCCCCACCCCCCCCCCCCCCCACCCCCCCCCCCCCCCACCCCCCCCCCCCCCCACCCCCCCCCCCCCCCACCCCCCCCCCCCCCCACCCCCCCCCCCCCCCACCCCCCCCCCCCCCCACCCCCCCCCCCCCCCACCCCCCCCCCCCCCCACCCCCCCCCCCCCCCACCCCCCCCCCCCCCCACCCCCCCCCCCCCCCACCCCCCCCCCCCCCCACCCCCCCCCCCCCCCACCCCCCCCCCCCCCCACCCCCCCCCCCCCCCACCCCCCCCCCCCCCCACCCCCCCCCCCCCCCACCCCCCCCCCCCCCCACCCCCCCCCCCCCCCACCCCCCCCCCCCCCCACCCCCCCCCCCCCCCACCCCCCCCCCCCCCCACCCCCCCCCCCCCCCACCCCCCCCCCCCCCCACCCCCCCCCCCCCCCACCCCCCCCCCCCCCCACCCCCCCCCCCCCCCACCCCCCCCCCCCCCCACCCCCCCCCCCCCCCACCCCCCCCCCCCCCCACCCCCCCCCCCCCCCACCCCCCCCCCCCCCCACCCCCCCCCCCCCCCACCCCCCCCCCCCCCCACCCCCCCCCCCCCCCACCCCCCCCCCCCCCCACCCCCCCCCCCCCCCACCCCCCCCCCCCCCCACCCCCCCCCCCCCCCACCCCCCCCCCCCCCCACCCCCCCCCCCCCCCACCCCCCCCCCCCCCCACCCCCCCCCCCCCCCACCCCCCCCCCCCCCCACCCCCCCCCCCCCCCACCCCCCCCCCCCCCCACCCCCCCCCCCCCCCACCCCCCCCCCCCCCCACCCCCCCCCCCCCCCACCCCCCCCCCCCCCCACCCCCCCCCCCCCCCACCCCCCCCCCCCCCCACCCCCCCCCCCCCCCACCCCCCCCCCCCCCCACCCCCCCCCCCCCCCACCCCCCCCCCCCCCCACCCCCCCCCCCCCCCACCCCCCCCCCCCCCCACCCCCCCCCCCCCCCACCCCCCCCCCCCCCCACCCCCCCCCCCCCCCACCCCCCCCCCCCCCCACCCCCCCCCCCCCCCACCCCCCCCCCCCCCCACCCCCCCCCCCCCCCACCCCCCCCCCCCCCCACCCCCCCCCCCCCCCACCCCCCCCCCCCCCCACCCCCCCCCCCCCCCACCCCCCCCCCCCCCCACCCCCCCCCCCCCCCACCCCCCCCCCCCCCCACCCCCCCCCCCCCCCACCCCCCCCCCCCCCCACCCCCCCCCCCCCCCACCCCCCCCCCCCCCCACCCCCCCCCCCCCCCACCCCCCCCCCCCCCCACCCCCCCCCCCCCCCACCCCCCCCCCCCCCCACCCCCCCCCCCCCCCACCCCCCCCCCCCCCCACCCCCCCCCCCCCCCACCCCCCCCCCCCCCCACCCCCCCCCCCCCCCACCCCCCCCCCCCCCCACCCCCCCCCCCCCCCACCCCCCCCCCCCCCCACCCCCCCCCCCCCCCACCCCCCCCCCCCCCCACCCCCCCCCCCCCCCACCCCCCCCCCCCCCCACCCCCCCCCCCCCCCACCCCCCCCCCCCCCCACCCCCCCCCCCCCCCACCCCCCCCCCCCCCCACCCCCCCCCCCCCCCACCCCCCCCCCCCCCCACCCCCCCCCCCCCCCACCCCCCCCCCCCCCCACCCCCCCCCCCCCCCACCCCCCCCCCCCCCCACCCCCCCCCCCCCCCACCCCCCCCCCCCCCCACCCCCCCCCCCCCCCACCCCCCCCCCCCCCCACCCCCCCCCCCCCCCACCCCCCCCCCCCCCCACCCCCCCCCCCCCCCACCCCCCCCCCCCCCCACCCCCCCCCCCCCCCACCCCCCCCCCCCCCCACCCCCCCCCCCCCCCACCCCCCCCCCCCCCCACCCCCCCCCCCCCCCACCCCCCCCCCCCCCCACCCCCCCCCCCCCCCACCCCCCCCCCCCCCCACCCCCCCCCCCCCCCACCCCCCCCCCCCCCCACCCCCCCCCCCCCCCACCCCCCCCCCCCCCCACCCCCCCCCCCCCCCACCCCCCCCCCCCCCCACCCCCCCCCCCCCCCACCCCCCCCCCCCCCCACCCCCCCCCCCCCCCACCCCCCCCCCCCCCCACCCCCCCCCCCCCCCACCCCCCCCCCCCCCCACCCCCCCCCCCCCCCACCCCCCCCCCCCCCCACCCCCCCCCCCCCCCACCCCCCCCCCCCCCCACCCCCCCCCCCCCCCACCCCCCCCCCCCCCCACCCCCCCCCCCCCCCACCCCCCCCCCCCCCCACCCCCCCCCCCCCCCACCCCCCCCCCCCCCCACCCCCCCCCCCCCCCACCCCCCCCCCCCCCCACCCCCCCCCCCCCCCACCCCCCCCCCCCCCCACCCCCCCCCCCCCCCACCCCCCCCCCCCCCCACCCCCCCCCCCCCCCACCCCCCCCCCCCCCCACCCCCCCCCCCCCCCACCCCCCCCCCCCCCCACCCCCCCCCCCCCCCACCCCCCCCCCCCCCCACCCCCCCCCCCCCCCACCCCCCCCCCCCCCCACCCCCCCCCCCCCCCACCCCCCCCCCCCCCCACCCCCCCCCCCCCCCACCCCCCCCCCCCCCCACCCCCCCCCCCCCCCACCCCCCCCCCCCCCCACCCCCCCCCCCCCCCACCCCCCCCCCCCCCCACCCCCCCCCCCCCCCACCCCCCCCCCCCCCCACCCCCCCCCCCCCCCACCCCCCCCCCCCCCCACCCCCCCCCCCCCCCACCCCCCCCCCCCCCCACCCCCCCCCCCCCCCACCCCCCCCCCCCCCCACCCCCCCCCCCCCCCACCCCCCCCCCCCCCCACCCCCCCCCCCCCCCACCCCCCCCCCCCCCCACCCCCCCCCCCCCCCACCCCCCCCCCCCCCCACCCCCCCCCCCCCCCACCCCCCCCCCCCCCCACCCCCCCCCCCCCCCACCCCCCCCCCCCCCCACCCCCCCCCCCCCCCACCCCCCCCCCCCCCCACCCCCCCCCCCCCCCACCCCCCCCCCCCCCCACCCCCCCCCCCCCCCACCCCCCCCCCCCCCCACCCCCCCCCCCCCCCACCCCCCCCCCCCCCCACCCCCCCCCCCCCCCACCCCCCCCCCCCCCCACCCCCCCCCCCCCCCACCCCCCCCCCCCCCCACCCCCCCCCCCCCCCACCCCCCCCCCCCCCCACCCCCCCCCCCCCCCACCCCCCCCCCCCCCCACCCCCCCCCCCCCCCACCCCCCCCCCCCCCCACCCCCCCCCCCCCCCACCCCCCCCCCCCCCCACCCCCCCCCCCCCCCACCCCCCCCCCCCCCCACCCCCCCCCCCCCCCACCCCCCCCCCCCCCCACCCCCCCCCCCCCCCACCCCCCCCCCCCCCCACCCCCCCCCCCCCCCACCCCCCCCCCCCCCCACCCCCCCCCCCCCCCACCCCCCCCCCCCCCCACCCCCCCCCCCCCCCACCCCCCCCCCCCCCCACCCCCCCCCCCCCCCACCCCCCCCCCCCCCCACCCCCCCCCCCCCCCACCCCCCCCCCCCCCCACCCCCCCCCCCCCCCACCCCCCCCCCCCCCCACCCCCCCCCCCCCCCACCCCCCCCCCCCCCCACCCCCCCCCCCCCCCACCCCCCCCCCCCCCCACCCCCCCCCCCCCCCACCCCCCCCCCCCCCCACCCCCCCCCCCCCCCACCCCCCCCCCCCCCCACCCCCCCCCCCCCCCACCCCCCCCCCCCCCCACCCCCCCCCCCCCCCACCCCCCCCCCCCCCCACCCCCCCCCCCCCCCACCCCCCCCCCCCCCCACCCCCCCCCCCCCCCACCCCCCCCCCCCCCCACCCCCCCCCCCCCCCACCCCCCCCCCCCCCCACCCCCCCCCCCCCCCACCCCCCCCCCCCCCCACCCCCCCCCCCCCCCACCCCCCCCCCCCCCCACCCCCCCCCCCCCCCACCCCCCCCCCCCCCCACCCCCCCCCCCCCCCACCCCCCCCCCCCCCCACCCCCCCCCCCCCCCACCCCCCCCCCCCCCCACCCCCCCCCCCCCCCACCCCCCCCCCCCCCCACCCCCCCCCCCCCCCACCCCCCCCCCCCCCCACCCCCCCCCCCCCCCACCCCCCCCCCCCCCCACCCCCCCCCCCCCCCACCCCCCCCCCCCCCCACCCCCCCCCCCCCCCACCCCCCCCCCCCCCCACCCCCCCCCCCCCCCACCCCCCCCCCCCCCCACCCCCCCCCCCCCCCACCCCCCCCCCCCCCCACCCCCCCCCCCCCCCACCCCCCCCCCCCCCCACCCCCCCCCCCCCCCACCCCCCCCCCCCCCCACCCCCCCCCCCCCCCACCCCCCCCCCCCCCCACCCCCCCCCCCCCCCACCCCCCCCCCCCCCCACCCCCCCCCCCCCCCACCCCCCCCCCCCCCCACCCCCCCCCCCCCCCACCCCCCCCCCCCCCCACCCCCCCCCCCCCCCACCCCCCCCCCCCCCCACCCCCCCCCCCCCCCACCCCCCCCCCCCCCCACCCCCCCCCCCCCCCACCCCCCCCCCCCCCCACCCCCCCCCCCCCCCACCCCCCCCCCCCCCCACCCCCCCCCCCCCCCACCCCCCCCCCCCCCCACCCCCCCCCCCCCCCACCCCCCCCCCCCCCCACCCCCCCCCCCCCCCACCCCCCCCCCCCCCCACCCCCCCCCCCCCCCACCCCCCCCCCCCCCCACCCCCCCCCCCCCCCACCCCCCCCCCCCCCCACCCCCCCCCCCCCCCACCCCCCCCCCCCCCCACCCCCCCCCCCCCCCACCCCCCCCCCCCCCCACCCCCCCCCCCCCCCACCCCCCCCCCCCCCCACCCCCCCCCCCCCCCACCCCCCCCCCCCCCCACCCCCCCCCCCCCCCACCCCCCCCCCCCCCCACCCCCCCCCCCCCCCACCCCCCCCCCCCCCCACCCCCCCCCCCCCCCACCCCCCCCCCCCCCCACCCCCCCCCCCCCCCACCCCCCCCCCCCCCCACCCCCCCCCCCCCCCACCCCCCCCCCCCCCCACCCCCCCCCCCCCCCACCCCCCCCCCCCCCCACCCCCCCCCCCCCCCACCCCCCCCCCCCCCCACCCCCCCCCCCCCCCACCCCCCCCCCCCCCCACCCCCCCCCCCCCCCACCCCCCCCCCCCCCCACCCCCCCCCCCCCCCACCCCCCCCCCCCCCCACCCCCCCCCCCCCCCACCCCCCCCCCCCCCCACCCCCCCCCCCCCCCACCCCCCCCCCCCCCCACCCCCCCCCCCCCCCACCCCCCCCCCCCCCCACCCCCCCCCCCCCCCACCCCCCCCCCCCCCCACCCCCCCCCCCCCCCACCCCCCCCCCCCCCCACCCCCCCCCCCCCCCACCCCCCCCCCCCCCCACCCCCCCCCCCCCCCACCCCCCCCCCCCCCCACCCCCCCCCCCCCCCACCCCCCCCCCCCCCCACCCCCCCCCCCCCCCACCCCCCCCCCCCCCCACCCCCCCCCCCCCCCACCCCCCCCCCCCCCCACCCCCCCCCCCCCCCACCCCCCCCCCCCCCCACCCCCCCCCCCCCCCACCCCCCCCCCCCCCCACCCCCCCCCCCCCCCACCCCCCCCCCCCCCCACCCCCCCCCCCCCCCACCCCCCCCCCCCCCCACCCCCCCCCCCCCCCACCCCCCCCCCCCCCCACCCCCCCCCCCCCCCACCCCCCCCCCCCCCCACCCCCCCCCCCCCCCACCCCCCCCCCCCCCCACCCCCCCCCCCCCCCACCCCCCCCCCCCCCCACCCCCCCCCCCCCCCACCCCCCCCCCCCCCCACCCCCCCCCCCCCCCACCCCCCCCCCCCCCCACCCCCCCCCCCCCCCACCCCCCCCCCCCCCCACCCCCCCCCCCCCCCACCCCCCCCCCCCCCCACCCCCCCCCCCCCCCACCCCCCCCCCCCCCCACCCCCCCCCCCCCCCACCCCCCCCCCCCCCCACCCCCCCCCCCCCCCACCCCCCCCCCCCCCCACCCCCCCCCCCCCCCACCCCCCCCCCCCCCCACCCCCCCCCCCCCCCACCCCCCCCCCCCCCCACCCCCCCCCCCCCCCACCCCCCCCCCCCCCCACCCCCCCCCCCCCCCACCCCCCCCCCCCCCCACCCCCCCCCCCCCCCACCCCCCCCCCCCCCCACCCCCCCCCCCCCCCACCCCCCCCCCCCCCCACCCCCCCCCCCCCCCACCCCCCCCCCCCCCCACCCCCCCCCCCCCCCACCCCCCCCCCCCCCCACCCCCCCCCCCCCCCACCCCCCCCCCCCCCCACCCCCCCCCCCCCCCACCCCCCCCCCCCCCCACCCCCCCCCCCCCCCACCCCCCCCCCCCCCCACCCCCCCCCCCCCCCACCCCCCCCCCCCCCCACCCCCCCCCCCCCCCACCCCCCCCCCCCCCCACCCCCCCCCCCCCCCACCCCCCCCCCCCCCCACCCCCCCCCCCCCCCACCCCCCCCCCCCCCCACCCCCCCCCCCCCCCACCCCCCCCCCCCCCCACCCCCCCCCCCCCCCACCCCCCCCCCCCCCCACCCCCCCCCCCCCCCACCCCCCCCCCCCCCCACCCCCCCCCCCCCCCACCCCCCCCCCCCCCCACCCCCCCCCCCCCCCACCCCCCCCCCCCCCCACCCCCCCCCCCCCCCACCCCCCCCCCCCCCCACCCCCCCCCCCCCCCACCCCCCCCCCCCCCCACCCCCCCCCCCCCCCACCCCCCCCCCCCCCCACCCCCCCCCCCCCCCACCCCCCCCCCCCCCCACCCCCCCCCCCCCCCACCCCCCCCCCCCCCCACCCCCCCCCCCCCCCACCCCCCCCCCCCCCCACCCCCCCCCCCCCCCACCCCCCCCCCCCCCCACCCCCCCCCCCCCCCACCCCCCCCCCCCCCCACCCCCCCCCCCCCCCACCCCCCCCCCCCCCCACCCCCCCCCCCCCCCACCCCCCCCCCCCCCCACCCCCCCCCCCCCCCACCCCCCCCCCCCCCCACCCCCCCCCCCCCCCACCCCCCCCCCCCCCCACCCCCCCCCCCCCCCACCCCCCCCCCCCCCCACCCCCCCCCCCCCCCACCCCCCCCCCCCCCCACCCCCCCCCCCCCCCACCCCCCCCCCCCCCCACCCCCCCCCCCCCCCACCCCCCCCCCCCCCCACCCCCCCCCCCCCCCACCCCCCCCCCCCCCCACCCCCCCCCCCCCCCACCCCCCCCCCCCCCCACCCCCCCCCCCCCCCACCCCCCCCCCCCCCCACCCCCCCCCCCCCCCACCCCCCCCCCCCCCCACCCCCCCCCCCCCCCACCCCCCCCCCCCCCCACCCCCCCCCCCCCCCACCCCCCCCCCCCCCCACCCCCCCCCCCCCCCACCCCCCCCCCCCCCCACCCCCCCCCCCCCCCACCCCCCCCCCCCCCCACCCCCCCCCCCCCCCACCCCCCCCCCCCCCCACCCCCCCCCCCCCCCACCCCCCCCCCCCCCCACCCCCCCCCCCCCCCACCCCCCCCCCCCCCCACCCCCCCCCCCCCCCACCCCCCCCCCCCCCCACCCCCCCCCCCCCCCACCCCCCCCCCCCCCCACCCCCCCCCCCCCCCACCCCCCCCCCCCCCCACCCCCCCCCCCCCCCACCCCCCCCCCCCCCCACCCCCCCCCCCCCCCACCCCCCCCCCCCCCCACCCCCCCCCCCCCCCACCCCCCCCCCCCCCCACCCCCCCCCCCCCCCACCCCCCCCCCCCCCCACCCCCCCCCCCCCCCACCCCCCCCCCCCCCCACCCCCCCCCCCCCCCACCCCCCCCCCCCCCCACCCCCCCCCCCCCCCACCCCCCCCCCCCCCCACCCCCCCCCCCCCCCACCCCCCCCCCCCCCCACCCCCCCCCCCCCCCACCCCCCCCCCCCCCCACCCCCCCCCCCCCCCACCCCCCCCCCCCCCCACCCCCCCCCCCCCCCACCCCCCCCCCCCCCCACCCCCCCCCCCCCCCACCCCCCCCCCCCCCCACCCCCCCCCCCCCCCACCCCCCCCCCCCCCCACCCCCCCCCCCCCCCACCCCCCCCCCCCCCCACCCCCCCCCCCCCCCACCCCCCCCCCCCCCCACCCCCCCCCCCCCCCACCCCCCCCCCCCCCCACCCCCCCCCCCCCCCACCCCCCCCCCCCCCCACCCCCCCCCCCCCCCACCCCCCCCCCCCCCCACCCCCCCCCCCCCCCACCCCCCCCCCCCCCCACCCCCCCCCCCCCCCACCCCCCCCCCCCCCCACCCCCCCCCCCCCCCACCCCCCCCCCCCCCCACCCCCCCCCCCCCCCACCCCCCCCCCCCCCCACCCCCCCCCCCCCCCACCCCCCCCCCCCCCCACCCCCCCCCCCCCCCACCCCCCCCCCCCCCCACCCCCCCCCCCCCCCACCCCCCCCCCCCCCCACCCCCCCCCCCCCCCACCCCCCCCCCCCCCCACCCCCCCCCCCCCCCACCCCCCCCCCCCCCCACCCCCCCCCCCCCCCACCCCCCCCCCCCCCCACCCCCCCCCCCCCCCACCCCCCCCCCCCCCCACCCCCCCCCCCCCCCACCCCCCCCCCCCCCCACCCCCCCCCCCCCCCACCCCCCCCCCCCCCCACCCCCCCCCCCCCCCACCCCCCCCCCCCCCCACCCCCCCCCCCCCCCACCCCCCCCCCCCCCCACCCCCCCCCCCCCCCACCCCCCCCCCCCCCCACCCCCCCCCCCCCCCACCCCCCCCCCCCCCCACCCCCCCCCCCCCCCACCCCCCCCCCCCCCCACCCCCCCCCCCCCCCACCCCCCCCCCCCCCCACCCCCCCCCCCCCCCACCCCCCCCCCCCCCCACCCCCCCCCCCCCCCACCCCCCCCCCCCCCCACCCCCCCCCCCCCCCACCCCCCCCCCCCCCCACCCCCCCCCCCCCCCACCCCCCCCCCCCCCCACCCCCCCCCCCCCCCACCCCCCCCCCCCCCCACCCCCCCCCCCCCCCACCCCCCCCCCCCCCCACCCCCCCCCCCCCCCACCCCCCCCCCCCCCCACCCCCCCCCCCCCCCACCCCCCCCCCCCCCCACCCCCCCCCCCCCCCACCCCCCCCCCCCCCCACCCCCCCCCCCCCCCACCCCCCCCCCCCCCCACCCCCCCCCCCCCCCACCCCCCCCCCCCCCCACCCCCCCCCCCCCCCACCCCCCCCCCCCCCCACCCCCCCCCCCCCCCACCCCCCCCCCCCCCCACCCCCCCCCCCCCCCACCCCCCCCCCCCCCCACCCCCCCCCCCCCCCACCCCCCCCCCCCCCCACCCCCCCCCCCCCCCACCCCCCCCCCCCCCCACCCCCCCCCCCCCCCACCCCCCCCCCCCCCCACCCCCCCCCCCCCCCACCCCCCCCCCCCCCCACCCCCCCCCCCCCCCACCCCCCCCCCCCCCCACCCCCCCCCCCCCCCACCCCCCCCCCCCCCCACCCCCCCCCCCCCCCACCCCCCCCCCCCCCCACCCCCCCCCCCCCCCACCCCCCCCCCCCCCCACCCCCCCCCCCCCCCACCCCCCCCCCCCCCCACCCCCCCCCCCCCCCACCCCCCCCCCCCCCCACCCCCCCCCCCCCCCACCCCCCCCCCCCCCCACCCCCCCCCCCCCCCACCCCCCCCCCCCCCCACCCCCCCCCCCCCCCACCCCCCCCCCCCCCCACCCCCCCCCCCCCCCACCCCCCCCCCCCCCCACCCCCCCCCCCCCCCACCCCCCCCCCCCCCCACCCCCCCCCCCCCCCACCCCCCCCCCCCCCCACCCCCCCCCCCCCCCACCCCCCCCCCCCCCCACCCCCCCCCCCCCCCACCCCCCCCCCCCCCCACCCCCCCCCCCCCCCACCCCCCCCCCCCCCCACCCCCCCCCCCCCCCACCCCCCCCCCCCCCCACCCCCCCCCCCCCCCACCCCCCCCCCCCCCCACCCCCCCCCCCCCCCACCCCCCCCCCCCCCCACCCCCCCCCCCCCCCACCCCCCCCCCCCCCCACCCCCCCCCCCCCCCACCCCCCCCCCCCCCCACCCCCCCCCCCCCCCACCCCCCCCCCCCCCCACCCCCCCCCCCCCCCACCCCCCCCCCCCCCCACCCCCCCCCCCCCCCACCCCCCCCCCCCCCCACCCCCCCCCCCCCCCACCCCCCCCCCCCCCCACCCCCCCCCCCCCCCACCCCCCCCCCCCCCCACCCCCCCCCCCCCCCACCCCCCCCCCCCCCCACCCCCCCCCCCCCCCACCCCCCCCCCCCCCCACCCCCCCCCCCCCCCACCCCCCCCCCCCCCCACCCCCCCCCCCCCCCACCCCCCCCCCCCCCCACCCCCCCCCCCCCCCACCCCCCCCCCCCCCCACCCCCCCCCCCCCCCACCCCCCCCCCCCCCCACCCCCCCCCCCCCCCACCCCCCCCCCCCCCCACCCCCCCCCCCCCCCACCCCCCCCCCCCCCCACCCCCCCCCCCCCCCACCCCCCCCCCCCCCCACCCCCCCCCCCCCCCACCCCCCCCCCCCCCCACCCCCCCCCCCCCCCACCCCCCCCCCCCCCCACCCCCCCCCCCCCCCACCCCCCCCCCCCCCCACCCCCCCCCCCCCCCACCCCCCCCCCCCCCCACCCCCCCCCCCCCCCACCCCCCCCCCCCCCCACCCCCCCCCCCCCCCACCCCCCCCCCCCCCCACCCCCCCCCCCCCCCACCCCCCCCCCCCCCCACCCCCCCCCCCCCCCACCCCCCCCCCCCCCCACCCCCCCCCCCCCCCACCCCCCCCCCCCCCCACCCCCCCCCCCCCCCACCCCCCCCCCCCCCCACCCCCCCCCCCCCCCACCCCCCCCCCCCCCCACCCCCCCCCCCCCCCACCCCCCCCCCCCCCCACCCCCCCCCCCCCCCACCCCCCCCCCCCCCCACCCCCCCCCCCCCCCACCCCCCCCCCCCCCCACCCCCCCCCCCCCCCACCCCCCCCCCCCCCCACCCCCCCCCCCCCCCACCCCCCCCCCCCCCCACCCCCCCCCCCCCCCACCCCCCCCCCCCCCCACCCCCCCCCCCCCCCACCCCCCCCCCCCCCCACCCCCCCCCCCCCCCACCCCCCCCCCCCCCCACCCCCCCCCCCCCCCACCCCCCCCCCCCCCCACCCCCCCCCCCCCCCACCCCCCCCCCCCCCCACCCCCCCCCCCCCCCACCCCCCCCCCCCCCCACCCCCCCCCCCCCCCACCCCCCCCCCCCCCCACCCCCCCCCCCCCCCACCCCCCCCCCCCCCCACCCCCCCCCCCCCCCACCCCCCCCCCCCCCCACCCCCCCCCCCCCCCACCCCCCCCCCCCCCCACCCCCCCCCCCCCCCACCCCCCCCCCCCCCCACCCCCCCCCCCCCCCACCCCCCCCCCCCCCCACCCCCCCCCCCCCCCACCCCCCCCCCCCCCCACCCCCCCCCCCCCCCACCCCCCCCCCCCCCCACCCCCCCCCCCCCCCACCCCCCCCCCCCCCCACCCCCCCCCCCCCCCACCCCCCCCCCCCCCCACCCCCCCCCCCCCCCACCCCCCCCCCCCCCCACCCCCCCCCCCCCCCACCCCCCCCCCCCCCCACCCCCCCCCCCCCCCACCCCCCCCCCCCCCCACCCCCCCCCCCCCCCACCCCCCCCCCCCCCCACCCCCCCCCCCCCCCACCCCCCCCCCCCCCCACCCCCCCCCCCCCCCACCCCCCCCCCCCCCCACCCCCCCCCCCCCCCACCCCCCCCCCCCCCCACCCCCCCCCCCCCCCACCCCCCCCCCCCCCCACCCCCCCCCCCCCCCACCCCCCCCCCCCCCCACCCCCCCCCCCCCCCACCCCCCCCCCCCCCCACCCCCCCCCCCCCCCACCCCCCCCCCCCCCCACCCCCCCCCCCCCCCACCCCCCCCCCCCCCCACCCCCCCCCCCCCCCACCCCCCCCCCCCCCCACCCCCCCCCCCCCCCACCCCCCCCCCCCCCCACCCCCCCCCCCCCCCACCCCCCCCCCCCCCCACCCCCCCCCCCCCCCACCCCCCCCCCCCCCCACCCCCCCCCCCCCCCACCCCCCCCCCCCCCCACCCCCCCCCCCCCCCACCCCCCCCCCCCCCCACCCCCCCCCCCCCCCACCCCCCCCCCCCCCCACCCCCCCCCCCCCCCACCCCCCCCCCCCCCCACCCCCCCCCCCCCCCACCCCCCCCCCCCCCCACCCCCCCCCCCCCCCACCCCCCCCCCCCCCCACCCCCCCCCCCCCCCACCCCCCCCCCCCCCCACCCCCCCCCCCCCCCACCCCCCCCCCCCCCCACCCCCCCCCCCCCCCACCCCCCCCCCCCCCCACCCCCCCCCCCCCCCACCCCCCCCCCCCCCCACCCCCCCCCCCCCCCACCCCCCCCCCCCCCCACCCCCCCCCCCCCCCACCCCCCCCCCCCCCCACCCCCCCCCCCCCCCACCCCCCCCCCCCCCCACCCCCCCCCCCCCCCACCCCCCCCCCCCCCCACCCCCCCCCCCCCCCACCCCCCCCCCCCCCCACCCCCCCCCCCCCCCACCCCCCCCCCCCCCCACCCCCCCCCCCCCCCACCCCCCCCCCCCCCCACCCCCCCCCCCCCCCACCCCCCCCCCCCCCCACCCCCCCCCCCCCCCACCCCCCCCCCCCCCCACCCCCCCCCCCCCCCACCCCCCCCCCCCCCCACCCCCCCCCCCCCCCACCCCCCCCCCCCCCCACCCCCCCCCCCCCCCACCCCCCCCCCCCCCCACCCCCCCCCCCCCCCACCCCCCCCCCCCCCCACCCCCCCCCCCCCCCACCCCCCCCCCCCCCCACCCCCCCCCCCCCCCACCCCCCCCCCCCCCCACCCCCCCCCCCCCCCACCCCCCCCCCCCCCCACCCCCCCCCCCCCCCACCCCCCCCCCCCCCCACCCCCCCCCCCCCCCACCCCCCCCCCCCCCCACCCCCCCCCCCCCCCACCCCCCCCCCCCCCCACCCCCCCCCCCCCCCACCCCCCCCCCCCCCCACCCCCCCCCCCCCCCACCCCCCCCCCCCCCCACCCCCCCCCCCCCCCACCCCCCCCCCCCCCCACCCCCCCCCCCCCCCACCCCCCCCCCCCCCCACCCCCCCCCCCCCCCACCCCCCCCCCCCCCCACCCCCCCCCCCCCCCACCCCCCCCCCCCCCCACCCCCCCCCCCCCCCACCCCCCCCCCCCCCCACCCCCCCCCCCCCCCACCCCCCCCCCCCCCCACCCCCCCCCCCCCCCACCCCCCCCCCCCCCCACCCCCCCCCCCCCCCACCCCCCCCCCCCCCCACCCCCCCCCCCCCCCACCCCCCCCCCCCCCCACCCCCCCCCCCCCCCACCCCCCCCCCCCCCCACCCCCCCCCCCCCCCACCCCCCCCCCCCCCCACCCCCCCCCCCCCCCACCCCCCCCCCCCCCCACCCCCCCCCCCCCCCACCCCCCCCCCCCCCCACCCCCCCCCCCCCCCACCCCCCCCCCCCCCCACCCCCCCCCCCCCCCACCCCCCCCCCCCCCCACCCCCCCCCCCCCCCACCCCCCCCCCCCCCCACCCCCCCCCCCCCCCACCCCCCCCCCCCCCCACCCCCCCCCCCCCCCACCCCCCCCCCCCCCCACCCCCCCCCCCCCCCACCCCCCCCCCCCCCCACCCCCCCCCCCCCCCACCCCCCCCCCCCCCCACCCCCCCCCCCCCCCACCCCCCCCCCCCCCCACCCCCCCCCCCCCCCACCCCCCCCCCCCCCCACCCCCCCCCCCCCCCACCCCCCCCCCCCCCCACCCCCCCCCCCCCCCACCCCCCCCCCCCCCCACCCCCCCCCCCCCCCACCCCCCCCCCCCCCCACCCCCCCCCCCCCCCACCCCCCCCCCCCCCCACCCCCCCCCCCCCCCACCCCCCCCCCCCCCCACCCCCCCCCCCCCCCACCCCCCCCCCCCCCCACCCCCCCCCCCCCCCACCCCCCCCCCCCCCCACCCCCCCCCCCCCCCACCCCCCCCCCCCCCCACCCCCCCCCCCCCCCACCCCCCCCCCCCCCCACCCCCCCCCCCCCCCACCCCCCCCCCCCCCCACCCCCCCCCCCCCCCACCCCCCCCCCCCCCCACCCCCCCCCCCCCCCACCCCCCCCCCCCCCCACCCCCCCCCCCCCCCACCCCCCCCCCCCCCCACCCCCCCCCCCCCCCACCCCCCCCCCCCCCCACCCCCCCCCCCCCCCACCCCCCCCCCCCCCCACCCCCCCCCCCCCCCACCCCCCCCCCCCCCCACCCCCCCCCCCCCCCACCCCCCCCCCCCCCCACCCCCCCCCCCCCCCACCCCCCCCCCCCCCCACCCCCCCCCCCCCCCACCCCCCCCCCCCCCCACCCCCCCCCCCCCCCACCCCCCCCCCCCCCCACCCCCCCCCCCCCCCACCCCCCCCCCCCCCCACCCCCCCCCCCCCCCACCCCCCCCCCCCCCCACCCCCCCCCCCCCCCACCCCCCCCCCCCCCCACCCCCCCCCCCCCCCACCCCCCCCCCCCCCCACCCCCCCCCCCCCCCACCCCCCCCCCCCCCCACCCCCCCCCCCCCCCACCCCCCCCCCCCCCCACCCCCCCCCCCCCCCACCCCCCCCCCCCCCCACCCCCCCCCCCCCCCACCCCCCCCCCCCCCCACCCCCCCCCCCCCCCACCCCCCCCCCCCCCCACCCCCCCCCCCCCCCACCCCCCCCCCCCCCCACCCCCCCCCCCCCCCACCCCCCCCCCCCCCCACCCCCCCCCCCCCCCACCCCCCCCCCCCCCCACCCCCCCCCCCCCCCACCCCCCCCCCCCCCCACCCCCCCCCCCCCCCACCCCCCCCCCCCCCCACCCCCCCCCCCCCCCACCCCCCCCCCCCCCCACCCCCCCCCCCCCCCACCCCCCCCCCCCCCCACCCCCCCCCCCCCCCACCCCCCCCCCCCCCCACCCCCCCCCCCCCCCACCCCCCCCCCCCCCCACCCCCCCCCCCCCCCACCCCCCCCCCCCCCCACCCCCCCCCCCCCCCACCCCCCCCCCCCCCCACCCCCCCCCCCCCCCACCCCCCCCCCCCCCCACCCCCCCCCCCCCCCACCCCCCCCCCCCCCCACCCCCCCCCCCCCCCACCCCCCCCCCCCCCCACCCCCCCCCCCCCCCACCCCCCCCCCCCCCCACCCCCCCCCCCCCCCACCCCCCCCCCCCCCCACCCCCCCCCCCCCCCACCCCCCCCCCCCCCCACCCCCCCCCCCCCCCACCCCCCCCCCCCCCCACCCCCCCCCCCCCCCACCCCCCCCCCCCCCCACCCCCCCCCCCCCCCACCCCCCCCCCCCCCCACCCCCCCCCCCCCCCACCCCCCCCCCCCCCCACCCCCCCCCCCCCCCACCCCCCCCCCCCCCCACCCCCCCCCCCCCCCACCCCCCCCCCCCCCCACCCCCCCCCCCCCCCACCCCCCCCCCCCCCCACCCCCCCCCCCCCCCACCCCCCCCCCCCCCCACCCCCCCCCCCCCCCACCCCCCCCCCCCCCCACCCCCCCCCCCCCCCACCCCCCCCCCCCCCCACCCCCCCCCCCCCCCACCCCCCCCCCCCCCCACCCCCCCCCCCCCCCACCCCCCCCCCCCCCCACCCCCCCCCCCCCCCACCCCCCCCCCCCCCCACCCCCCCCCCCCCCCACCCCCCCCCCCCCCCACCCCCCCCCCCCCCCACCCCCCCCCCCCCCCACCCCCCCCCCCCCCCACCCCCCCCCCCCCCCACCCCCCCCCCCCCCCACCCCCCCCCCCCCCCACCCCCCCCCCCCCCCACCCCCCCCCCCCCCCACCCCCCCCCCCCCCCACCCCCCCCCCCCCCCACCCCCCCCCCCCCCCACCCCCCCCCCCCCCCACCCCCCCCCCCCCCCACCCCCCCCCCCCCCCACCCCCCCCCCCCCCCACCCCCCCCCCCCCCCACCCCCCCCCCCCCCCACCCCCCCCCCCCCCCACCCCCCCCCCCCCCCACCCCCCCCCCCCCCCACCCCCCCCCCCCCCCACCCCCCCCCCCCCCCACCCCCCCCCCCCCCCACCCCCCCCCCCCCCCACCCCCCCCCCCCCCCACCCCCCCCCCCCCCCACCCCCCCCCCCCCCCACCCCCCCCCCCCCCCACCCCCCCCCCCCCCCACCCCCCCCCCCCCCCACCCCCCCCCCCCCCCACCCCCCCCCCCCCCCACCCCCCCCCCCCCCCACCCCCCCCCCCCCCCACCCCCCCCCCCCCCCACCCCCCCCCCCCCCCACCCCCCCCCCCCCCCACCCCCCCCCCCCCCCACCCCCCCCCCCCCCCACCCCCCCCCCCCCCCACCCCCCCCCCCCCCCACCCCCCCCCCCCCCCACCCCCCCCCCCCCCCACCCCCCCCCCCCCCCACCCCCCCCCCCCCCCACCCCCCCCCCCCCCCACCCCCCCCCCCCCCCACCCCCCCCCCCCCCCACCCCCCCCCCCCCCCACCCCCCCCCCCCCCCACCCCCCCCCCCCCCCACCCCCCCCCCCCCCCACCCCCCCCCCCCCCCACCCCCCCCCCCCCCCACCCCCCCCCCCCCCCACCCCCCCCCCCCCCCACCCCCCCCCCCCCCCACCCCCCCCCCCCCCCACCCCCCCCCCCCCCCACCCCCCCCCCCCCCCACCCCCCCCCCCCCCCACCCCCCCCCCCCCCCACCCCCCCCCCCCCCCACCCCCCCCCCCCCCCACCCCCCCCCCCCCCCACCCCCCCCCCCCCCCACCCCCCCCCCCCCCCACCCCCCCCCCCCCCCACCCCCCCCCCCCCCCACCCCCCCCCCCCCCCACCCCCCCCCCCCCCCACCCCCCCCCCCCCCCACCCCCCCCCCCCCCCACCCCCCCCCCCCCCCACCCCCCCCCCCCCCCACCCCCCCCCCCCCCCACCCCCCCCCCCCCCCACCCCCCCCCCCCCCCACCCCCCCCCCCCCCCACCCCCCCCCCCCCCCACCCCCCCCCCCCCCCACCCCCCCCCCCCCCCACCCCCCCCCCCCCCCACCCCCCCCCCCCCCCACCCCCCCCCCCCCCCACCCCCCCCCCCCCCCACCCCCCCCCCCCCCCACCCCCCCCCCCCCCCACCCCCCCCCCCCCCCACCCCCCCCCCCCCCCACCCCCCCCCCCCCCCACCCCCCCCCCCCCCCACCCCCCCCCCCCCCCACCCCCCCCCCCCCCCACCCCCCCCCCCCCCCACCCCCCCCCCCCCCCACCCCCCCCCCCCCCCACCCCCCCCCCCCCCCACCCCCCCCCCCCCCCACCCCCCCCCCCCCCCACCCCCCCCCCCCCCCACCCCCCCCCCCCCCCACCCCCCCCCCCCCCCACCCCCCCCCCCCCCCACCCCCCCCCCCCCCCACCCCCCCCCCCCCCCACCCCCCCCCCCCCCCACCCCCCCCCCCCCCCACCCCCCCCCCCCCCCACCCCCCCCCCCCCCCACCCCCCCCCCCCCCCACCCCCCCCCCCCCCCACCCCCCCCCCCCCCCACCCCCCCCCCCCCCCACCCCCCCCCCCCCCCACCCCCCCCCCCCCCCACCCCCCCCCCCCCCCACCCCCCCCCCCCCCCACCCCCCCCCCCCCCCACCCCCCCCCCCCCCCACCCCCCCCCCCCCCCACCCCCCCCCCCCCCCACCCCCCCCCCCCCCCACCCCCCCCCCCCCCCACCCCCCCCCCCCCCCACCCCCCCCCCCCCCCACCCCCCCCCCCCCCCACCCCCCCCCCCCCCCACCCCCCCCCCCCCCCACCCCCCCCCCCCCCCACCCCCCCCCCCCCCCACCCCCCCCCCCCCCCACCCCCCCCCCCCCCCACCCCCCCCCCCCCCCACCCCCCCCCCCCCCCACCCCCCCCCCCCCCCACCCCCCCCCCCCCCCACCCCCCCCCCCCCCCACCCCCCCCCCCCCCCACCCCCCCCCCCCCCCACCCCCCCCCCCCCCCACCCCCCCCCCCCCCCACCCCCCCCCCCCCCCACCCCCCCCCCCCCCCACCCCCCCCCCCCCCCACCCCCCCCCCCCCCCACCCCCCCCCCCCCCCACCCCCCCCCCCCCCCACAAGGTCACCCAGCTGGCGTGTGTGGGAGTGTACAGGCTAATCTGAATTCCCCAGATAAGCCTCCACAGCTCAGGCGGCAGAGCTGGGAATCAAACCCGGTTCCTCCAGATTAGATACATGAGCTCTTAACCTCCTACGCCACTGCTGCAGAAGCCTGACTTCACATGTATACTTGGCCGTGGAAGCTTGCTGGGTGACCAGTCTAAATTCAGCCTAATCAATCTCATAGGGTTGTGGTGATGATAAAATGGAGGGAGGTAGAATTCTATATGCCACTCGGAGCTTCTCAGAGGAAAGCTGGCAAATAAATATGGCAAACAGAAGCCTCAATCATCTAATGCTCAGGCAATCTAAAAGATATCAAAGTGCATCCTACTGCTCCGCTCGGCAAAGATTTGAACAGGGGGAGAGCCACAGGTATTAAGTAAACAACCCCCTGTCAAACAGTACTCTAGATGGGGTATAATTAGATGGTTCCTCACAAGGGAGAAAGATGGTACAAAAATGTATGAAGAAAAGAAATCAAATTTCCTACTTTTGGTCTCATAGAATAATGGAGTTGGTAGAGACCCCAAGGGCCATCAAGTCCAACCCCCTGCAATACAGGAAAACACAATCAAAGCACTCCCGATGTATGTTTGCCCAGCCTCTATTTAAAAACCACCAAAGAAGAGACTCCACAACTCTCCGAGGCAGTGAATTCCACTGTCGAACAGCCCTGACGGTCAGGAAGTTCTTCCTAATCTCTTTTCCTGCACCTTGAGTCCATTACTCAATCCATTACTGTCAATCTCTAAAGGCTGGGGGAAATCTAAATCAAGATCAGAAAAGAAACCATAGAGTTTGCGCTGATTCCTAGAGCTACCATTGGTCAATTATGGTAAGAACTTCCTGTGCCCCGTTATTGTTTCTCCCACTACTTCTAGGAGTGGCAGAAGGCAACAAAACCTGGGTGGGAAACTCCTGCGCCCACCAGGGCGTTGGCAGTCGGAGCGCCAATGGGTTTACAAGGCAATAGTTCCAATAGATGCGATAACTTCTACTAAAAATGCAATAGTCAGGATGAAAGCTCACCAGCACTATGCCAGCCCCCACGGCCATAGTACTGTCTAGACTGCTTCATAGCTACACCATAGCAACATTAAAAAAAAAAAACATATACTCAATTATATGGGACAGCAGAGTAAAAGGATAGCCGGAAAATGCCGTCAAAGAGGACAACAACATTGCTTTGGAACTTCTCAAGGACGGTTTATTTTTTGGCTCGAGTTGGGGTTCAACCTGTCCGCATCACAGGTAAGCCAACTCACCTTGGAGAGGTTCGACCACCTTCAGCTGTCTGTCCTTGAAATTGAATGACCCGCAGCTTTATTAATTTTCTGATGGCTTCCAGCATACGCTTAGGATAATAAAGTCGCCGTAAAACAAGGGAATGTAAAATTAGGGATGTGTGAAATGGATCCATCCACCTGCCCCTCAGAAACGGCACTTTCTCCATTTATCCCCCCTCCGAATTCCTAACGCTTTCTAACCATCCACAGAACGTCCAGATTTACACTGAATTACCACTAAAGGAGCACTTCTAATTTAATATGTTTTTTATCACTGAACATTGGACCAGCTTGATCAGACCAATGGTCCATCCTGACAGGGGTGTGTACACATCAAGTCGCATAAGCATAAGCATAAGCATAAGCATAAGCATAAGCATAAGCTGCGCGCTGTTAAATGATAAATTCTACAGCAGCATTCCTCGATGCTGCTGTAAATTTCGTTGTGCGTGCACAATCTACTGGTCTGCTCAGGTCAGTATCGCCTGCTCTGATTGGCAGCTACTCTCAAGAATCTCACGTGAAGGTCTTTCAAGTCACCTACTCTGTGGTCTTTTCAACTCTGTTTCAGACAGTGCTCTATCAGATGCCCCATAAAGACCTACAAGTAGCTCAGAGAGGACACTTTTCTGGCAGTAAGTACCCTAGAAGAACGTGAGACTAACTTCTGAGTTGAACTGCTCATGATTGCTCCCATGATTTCCTTTGTTTCACTCTGTCCTTCCCTGTAGTGTGGGAATGGTTTCAATCATTGTTCTGAACAGCTCTTTCCACAGAAACCTTTCAAAACATTTTGAGGCAAGAAAGAAAATGCTTCCTCCATGGAGTTCTGCATTGTTTTTACCCCCAAACGTTTCATTTGCAGCCTCAAATAAAACATTTTAAATGGATCCCCTGTTAAAACAATTCTCTGGCTGAAATGTTTTGAAAACGTCTTCAGTTGCTATGTGATCTATTGGCCACGTTTCCAGAGGTGGGATCCAGCAGGTTCTCACAGGTTCCCGAGAGTAGGTTGCTAATTATTTGTGTGTGCCGAGAGGGGGTTACTAATTGGTGATTTTGCCACGTGACTTTTGCCTTAGTCACGCCCCTCCTCTCAGCAGTAGCGCGCAGAACTGGAAGCAGTCTAGCAGGAGGTGCACCGGCGTGCGTGGCAGCCCTTCCGCGCCATGCATATCTGCGTTTCTCATTTCAAGGACTCATGCCAGCAGCTGCGTCCTTGCCACAACCCCGCCCGGGAATGCCCGCCCCCGGAATGCCCGGCCACGCCCCCATCATGCCCCGCCCAGCCCCATTGGCGCTACGCCACAGTTTGAATCCCACCACCATGGGAACCTGTTACTAAAAATTTTGGATCCCACCACTGCACGTTTCCCATGCTTCTCTGCTTCCCTCAACTTCCTCTCCAGTGCCATTCTCTGAGCTCATTCCATTCCCCCTCACCTGTTTAGTGGCAGCTTTTCTGTTTGTTTTCATTTCTTATTGGGGGGGGACAATCTTCAAAGCATCGAGTTCATGGGGAGCATAGAATGCTTCACGAGGCTTTGAAGCACTCAAGCACTGATCCATCACAGAATTCAAAAAAGTGGGGAATCATGTAATGGCGGCCATTAATCGTTTCGAGCGGGCGAGGGCAGACGTACATCATTGTAAAAAGGGGGAAACCAAAAACGTTTCGGAAATGTGTCAGGTGATTTGGGCAGAAACGGCTAATGTTTCTCCATTCCCCTGAACCCCTTACTGTATAGATGAGCATTTTCAGCGCACCTCCGCATCACACTTACCCATTAATTCCATGTTCTCCGAACTAGCAACTTCCCTCAATGCTATCAGTCTTCATTACCTGACAAGCTCTTGGATGCTTCTAATACCCACTCTTGCTTCATTTGGCTTTTTCCTCTTCCTGGTGCTACATCGAATAAAAGGACCTTTGAGATAGGTTTTTCTTGTGCTTCACACCCTGAGTAAAGTTCTGATGGTTATTATTCTCACTAAGGCAGAAAATGTCTTCAGAATCAGGACAGCCCTCTTGCAAATGATGGGGCCATTTATTTCGGGATCCCATTCATCACCATTCCCCTATTCACCTCTGCTCTTCCTCAGCGTCTTGCTTGTTGATTCTTAATGCTGAGGTCCCTTCTTTGAAGGAAAAGGGTTTCCTGAAAAGGGAGAATGTTTCACATGCTAAATTCTGGGCCAGATAGAAAGTGTGTTGCTGATCCATCGTGTTTAGAATTTGGGGGCATTCTTTATTTATTTAGTCAAGAGACTAGTCATGGTGACTAAAATGAACCCAAAAGGGTTGGGACAGGGACGTAGGTATAGATTTTTAATGGGGGGGTTCAGGGATGGGGCCACACCCCCACCCACCCCTAGGGCATGGCCATGCCTCCCCAAGCCCCGCTCCTGGCCTTGCGCTTATAAAAGCAGCTCTCCATGGCCGGGGATGGCAGACACTCCTGCCCTCCCCTCCCCTGCCCCTCCCCTCTGGGCAGAGGCATAGACAGAAAATGGAGCCCGGTGCAAAATCTGAGTTTTGCGCCCCCCCCCCCCGCTGCTGTCATGCTGGAATCCACTCCCAAACAGCAGCACTTTCAATGGTGTTTAAACTAGAAAGCCCAAATTCTCCTTTTAAATCCACATTAAAGGGAGAATCTGGGGTCCCTAGTTAAACAATATTGAAAGTGATGCTGTTTTGGGATGGATTATCCCCCACCCTGAAACAGCATCACTTTCAATGTGGCGTAGTGGTTAAGAGCAGGTGCATTCTAATCTGGAGGAACCGGGTTTGATTCCCTGCTCTGCCACTTGAGCTGTGGAGGCTTATCTGGGGAATTCAGATTAGCCTGTGCACTCCCACACATGCCAGCTGAGTGACCTTGGGCTAGTCAGCTTTTCGGAGCTCTCTCAGCCCCACCCACCTCAGAGGGTGTTTGTTGTGAGGGATCAGGGGCAAGGAGATTGTACGCCTCTTTGAGTCTCCTACAGGAGAGAAAGGGGGATATAACCAGCAAACTGAGGTTTTCCAGATAAAACAAGATCAGCTTTCCAGCATGCACACACTGGCCATGCCAAGTGCTGATGGAATCGTAGTCTCCTGAACATCTGGAGAGCCGCAGGTTCCCTACCCCTGTTCTAAACTGAGGACCTCAGATTCTCCCTTTAAATCCATGCTGAAGGGGGTGGATTTAAAAGGAGAATCTTGAGAAATTTGGGGCGTGCCTGCTGTCAGGGGTGCAATTGTTAAGCTAGAAGCACCAAACTTTCAGGGTTTCTTTAGGAGTTTCTCCTAATGATACATCCCAGGTTTGGTGAAGTTTGGTTCAGGGTGTCCAAAGTTATGGACCCTCAAAGGTGTAGCCTTCATCTTCTATTAGCTCCCATTGGAAACAATGGAGGATAAATTCCCTTTGGGGAGTCCTATGGCTTCTAACCCCCCCACCAAACCTCACAAAACCTGGGTGGTATCAATAAGAGACTCTCCTGATAATACATCCCAGGTTTGGTGAAGTGTGGTTCAGGGGGTCAAATGTTATGGACCCTCAAAGGTGTAGCTCCCATCTTCTATTAGCTCCCATTGGAAACAATGGAGGATGGGGGCACCCCCTTTGGGAGTCCATAACTTTGGACCCCCTGAACCAAACTGGATAGTATCATCAGGAATGTCCCCCAAACAATCCCTGAAAGTTTGGTGCTGCTAGCCCAAACAATGGCCCTGCAGGCCAAAAACCAAAAAAGCACAAAATGTTTTAAAAACCCACAAACGGGTGGGCGGAGCTTCGGACATGAATGGGGGGGTTCAAACCCGAGAAACCCCCCCCCTTACCTACCTCCATGGGGAGGGACAGCCTATTAAATCCAATGTATTAGTATAATTAGGCGTTAAACTCCTGAATCCCAGAGCCAGGAGGCAACTTCAAGAGAACTCCTCAGCCTTTCTGCATTGAAAGAAAGAAAGAAAGAAAGAAAGAAAGAAAGAAAGAAAGAAAGAAAGAAAGAAAGAAAGAAAGAAAGAAAGAAAGAAAGAAAGAAAGAAAGAAAGAAAGAAAGAAAGAAAGAAAGAAAGAAACCCTCCCCAATACTGGTATGTGGTTTCTCCTGGGATATGTTTGTGTGTTTTGCTTTTTCAAAATTTTCCGGACTTTGAAATCTGATCTGGGAAAATTCTGAGTGGCAGAGCAGAACCTAACATTTAGCTCCAAACCTCCCCACACCTCCGAAGCCCAAGCAGACTTTGGAAGCAATGGGGGGGAACTGAATTCTGGGCTTGGCATTCAGCTCTGCCCCTCCCCATCTCCACTGAGAGAGCCAGCGTGGTGTAGTGGTTAAGAGCAGGTGGATTCTAATCTGGAGACTGGGGTTTGATTCCCCACTTCCCCACCTGAGTGGCAGTGGCTTACCTGGTGAACCAGATGTGTTTCCACACTCCTACAATCCTGCTGGGTGACCTTGGGCTAGTCACAGTTCTTTGGAACTCTCTCAGCCCTACCTACCTCACAAGGGCCCTTTCCACACTGCGGAAAGGGCACCCCTGCACTGGCAGGAATCCTGCCAGTGGAGGGGTGGAGGCCGTTCGCATGGGAGCGTGCGAGCTGCCCCCGCAGAGGCCGGCGCGGGAGAGGCAGCTCAGCACGGAGTCGCCTCTTCCCCATCCCCCCCACTCATCTCGTCGTCCTGTGTAGCCCTGCTGGACTGCTAAGACCCGCCCACTCTGCCCTCCGATCTCTCAGCAGTCCGGCAGAGTGATGCAGGATGACGAGGTGAGGTGGGGACGACGGGGAAAACAGCGTGTTCCTGGTGGTGCCGTTCGCACCACGCCGGCGGGAACATTCTGTTTTTCAAAAACCCCTCCAGGGGGGAGGTTTTTTGGGGCGGCCTGACACCGCCCTGGGGGAGGTGAAGGGAAGCCAGGTTGGCGCTGCTGCGTTTCAGAAACGTTGCCTGTGCGAACGGCGCCTTAGGGACGGCATTTTTGCCGTCCCTAAGACGTCATATTTGGGCCATGCAGAAACGGCCAAGGTGTCTATTGTGGGGAGAGGAAGGCAAAGGAGCTTGTAAGCCATCTTGAGTCTCCTTACAGAAGAGAAAGTTGGGACATAAATCCAAACTACTACTACTACTCCTCTCCTCCTCCTCCTTCTTCTTCTATGTCTCCCAAATCCACATGGTCTGCAAAGGCAGCAATGCTGAACTGAATGCCTGACCTGGCTGAGCCAAGCCCAGAGTTCCCATAATTGTTCCGGATCTGTTTTTCAGCCCTCTTAAATTACCACCCTTTTAAATGCCAAAAATAATCCCCCCCCCAGAAAAATAGCTGAAAGCCCTAAGCCAAACAAAAATTGCTTGTTGAGAATATTGCAGAACCTGTTCACCGTCTTGTCAGAGATTACAGGGGTGCAATAGGGTAGGGAACTGTCAGTCAAACAGAAACCAGCAGAACCCACAGGAGTGTCTTAAATAATAACCCTAATTAAGATGAGTTTCTACCTAACATTCATCTTTGCAGGGGTGTGATTGGCTTGTGGCTTTGTTTGGGCTGGCAAAAGAGCCCCCACATCTGCAACTAGTTGGCATTGTGTTCTGTTAAGGTTGCCCTGCCAGAGTTTGTCTGGATTTTACTGGGCACCTGAGTGTTGGATTAGCTTTTGAATTGAAAACAATTGAAAACTCCATTGGATAAATGGGGCACCTCCTTTCTGGGGTCCATAAAATTGGACTCCCCGGCTCAAACTTGACCAAACTTGGGGGGTTCTTCTGAGGAGAGTCACCCACAGCTATGCCACAGATTTAATGCTTCTATCTCAAGAAATGATCCCCTTCCTAGCCTTGAAAATATTCCCCATAGACTTTAACAGAGCTGAACATTGGGCAATTCCGCACACGAGTAAAATAGGTTCGACCCAGTTCCCTGAGAAGGGTACTAACCTAGGTCGAAGCCATTGTTGTTCCCCACTGCAACCAGCTTGATCCCAGCTTGGAGGGTGGAATCATCCTGTGCCTCTTTGCCTCCGGGTTCGATTGGCTACTGTTCTGGTACAGCCATGTTCTGTCTATCCCCACACATTGGTTGGGGTACCACAGGAATGGGAGGGACTAAGGTGTCGCTTTTGATTGGCCAGCTGTACTCACACCCGGAACACTCAGCTATGATTGGCTAAATGGGGACTCCTGGCACCAGAGATTCTACCCTACTGAATCGAGCTGAGTTCGAAAGCTGGTTCCTGAAAGCAGTAGAAGTTCTTAACTGGAGTTGGAAATTTGACTACACACATTGCATGAAAGCTGGTACAAAACCATCGCCGATCCCAGGAGCAGCGGAGCTCCGAGCCAAATCCATAAATGGATATAGATTGCACACGCAGAGTTTAATTGTTTATATCCCCTGTAGAACGAGATTATGTTATTGGAGATTTGACAATGGTCGATTCCTCACTTGCGTTATCGACCATTGTCAAGTATCCAAAGGAGTTGAAAAACTCCATTTACCAGTATGGGTACTCACTACGTTTTTGGGGCTTTTCTTAATTTTTTGGGGTCCAATAAACCTGAATTCAAAATAAATGCCAAAAAAAACCGGTGTGCAGTCCTATGCTCCACAGCAGCCGGCAGCTGGATTCCTATGCTGTTGTGAATTGTTTCAATTGTGTAGACAGAAATACCCTCAAATATGGTTCGATTTTACTTTGCAAACAAACCATCAGTGCGAGTGTAACGGGTGCTTGGCATAAGAAGAACAGGAGTAGCAAGCAAAAGGAAGTTCTATTTTCAAACAAGTTCTTTGTGAGAACTGCAGTATCACTAATTGTGCTGTGAAGCTGGGAAGAACAGGTTATCTCCTCCCTGGCCCTTAATGTCCCCCAGGGTCTGATTCTAGCTGCATGTGATCTGAGCTTTGTTGCAATTACTGGTTTCTGGGAGCTGACTTGCACTCTAAGCAGCTTACGTGAACTGGTCAAATCAAAGGCATGAACTCAAGAGAAGATTTTGGCTCTTCTTCTGTGTAAAGAAAAACCTTCCGTTTCAAGGGGGACCCAGGACTATGTGAGTTTGACAGCGTACTGCTTGTTTGAGCAGGTTTCCAGCATGAGCTTTGTGCTGCCATGCCACCAGAGCTGACTTCTGTTTCTGTCACCTTCTGCCCTTCCTTCCCATTTCTCAAGAACCAGCGTGGTGTAGCGGTTAAGAGCAGGTGCATTCTAATCTGGAGAACCGGGTTTGATTTCCCCACTTTGCCACTTGAGCTGTGGAGGCTTATCTGGGGAACCAGATTAGCTTGTGCACTCCAACACCTGCCAGCTGGGTGACCTTGGGCTAGTCACAGTTCTTCAGAGCCCCGCCCACCGAGTCACAGGGTGTTTGTTGTGTGTGGGGGGAAGGGCAAGGAGATTGTAAGCCCCTTTGAGTCTCCTTACAGGAGAGAAAGGGGGAATATACATCCAAACTTCTTCTTCTTCTGAAGAGTAACCTGCTCTTCACCACCAATTATTACTCACTGCTTCCAAACATTATTCCCCCTAAGAGCACCTATCCAAGCTGCTACCAAGATGACAGATCCAAAATAGGACATAGAATCTTCAGGGAACCTTCAACATGCATTATACCACCAGCACAATCTCCACAGTTTAAAGTGTATGGAAGCGAGACCACCAATGAAGACTGTGCAGAGGAAAGCCATAGCAAACCACTTCTGCTTCTTACTTGCCTTTGAAAACCTGTTGCTGAGATCGCCGTAAGTGTGTAGCGACTTGACAAACGTTCTTCTTGCATCCATCCTGTTGAAGAGTCCTGCAGAATTCAAAAGCTTCCCTCCCCATTTCATGATATTTTTGACTGGTTCTACTAAAAGTTATAAAATCCCAATGTCCATGTTCAGTTTTTTTCCCCATAGGCCAGCCCTTCAAAAAATCTGTATCAGGAATAAGTCCGGGGAGATGTTAACAAAGGAAGCAAGAGATGAAAATCAAAAGAAGCAAGAAGAGAGTGAAGTTCCCAAGAATACAAGTAAGACTGGAAGGAGAGTGAAAGGGGCTAGCCCTGTCATTAAAACTAGAAAGCACAGAGGAAGTTGAAACGAGGAGACAGTAGATCAAAGTCCCAAGTTGAGGAAGGGGGAGAGAGGAGTGAACCGGATTAAAGTTAAAGTGGGTGCGACTAAGAAAGGAGGGTTCCAGCAAAGGTTGAAAAAAGACATAAACGGCAGAGAAAGAGAAGGCCAAACTTACAACTATCGTTTCAGAACTTTGCACACACAAAAAAGTCTCTGCAAGAAATGGCAGCTACAAAATTCTGATGGATTGACCCAGGAATCCGAACAACGGGCTACCATAACCGATACCAGGAAGTCAGTAAAAACCTGTGACTTGGTAAACAAAGCAAACAACTGGGAAAAAGCTTCAGCCAGTATGGGCCCCTTCCGCACATGCAGAATTATCCACTTTCACAATTGTTTGCAAGTGGATTTTGCTATTCCGCACAGTAAAATCCAGCTGCAAAGTGCATTGAAAGTGGATTGAAGATAAGCAAAAATCCATTTATGAGATACAGAATATAGTGGTGGAAAGTGCTTGTCAAATCATAGCTGACTTACGACAACATTATGGGGTTTTCAAGGCAAGAGATGCTCAGAGATGGTTCACCGTCGCCTGGCTCTGCATACCGGCTCTGGATTTTCTTGGTGGTCTCCCATCCAAGTAATAACCAGGACCAATCTTACTTAGCTTCCAAGATCAGATAAGAACATAAGAAAGAACATAAGAACTAGCCTGCTGGATCAGACCAGAGTCCATCTAGTCCAGCATTCTGCTACTCGCAGTGGCCCACCAGGTGCCTTTGGGAGCTCACCTGCAGGATGGGAAAGCAATGGCCTTCTGCTGCTGCTGCTGCTCCTGAGCACCAGGTCTGCTAAGGCATTTGCAATCTGAGATCAAGGAGGATCAAGATTGGTAGCCATAGATCGACTTCTCCTCCATAAATCTGTCCAAGCCCTTTTTAAATCTATCCAGGTTAGTGGCAGCATATTCCAAACACCAATCACACGTTGCGTGAAGAAGTGTTTCCTTTTATTAGTCCTAATTCTTCCCCCCCAGCATTTTCAATGAATGCCCCCTGGTTCTAGTATTGTGAGAAAGAGAGAAACATTTCTCTCTGTCAACATTTTCTACCCCATGCATAATTGTAGATGATGGTGGTTGCCCCACTTACCTCGACCAAAGGTTGCTGCACACTACTCCCAGCGCGCGTCATTTCTGGCGCGCTCCCGGGCTTCCCTATGACCCCGCGGGGGTCATCAAAAGGCGCCGATTCAAGGAGCACCAGGAATGACATGCACTGAGGGGGCGCGACAGTGGCAGCGTCGGGGCGGCTGCGTTGTTGCCAACCCTGTCGTGGGGAGGGCCGGGGGACCCCACGCTACTTGGGGAGAGTAGCGTGCAGCAGCAGGTAAGTGGGGAAACGACTGATATCAGGCTAGCCTAGGCTGTGCAGATCAGGGTGAGGACAGAGAGGTGGTGATGGCCACTAACCTGGATAGCTTTAAAAGGGCTTGGACAGATTTATGGAGGAGAAGTCGATCTATGGCTACCAATCTTGATCCTCCTTGATCTCAGATTGCAAATGCCTTAGCAGACCAGGTGCTCAGGAGCAGCAGCAGCAGCAGAAGGCAATTGCTTTCACATTCTACACATGAGCTCCTAAAGGCACCTGGTAGGCCACTGCGAGTAGCAGAGTGCTGGACTAGATGGACTCTGGTCTGATCCAGCAGGCTAGTTCTTATGTTCTTATGTTCTTATGAGAATAGCTATTAAGAAATCAAGAATATTTCTTGGTGAAACATAGGGATAGCCCTTGACATAATCACCCTCACATGATTTACACCTCAGAAATCCAAGTTTTTATCCTGGCGTGGTAAATATCACATTAACAATGAGTCTGCTCACTTGAATTGCTCCCCATGCAAGACATTTTACGGTTGTCAAAATCAGACAGCAAAAGCTGTCTCCGAAATTTCATTGACAAGAAAATTCAGAAGAAATGTTGGATTTTTCTCCTCGGGAAAGGAAAAACATCTAAGGAACTTAATTTAAGCAAACCCAAAGGTTCAAAGGTATTTTAAGAGAAGTGAAACGGCTTGGGGTCTATACGTGTTCTACATATTCCTGTGCTAGTGTTATGCTTCATCTAATGCAACAGAAAATCGTAAACTTTAGCCTCATGTGAAACATCGAAGGAATTTTCAGGGAAATTAGGAGACCATGAGAAGACCCCTGTAGGATCAAAACATTGGGTCCATCAAGTCCAGTATTTTTTTTCATAGGCCCCTTCAACACATGCAGAAGAATGCACTTTCAATCCACTTTCAATGCACTTTGCAGCTGTGCGGAATAGCAAAATCCACTTGCAAACAATTGTGAAAATGGATTGAATGCATTCTTCTGCATTTGCAGAAGAGGGCCACAGTCGTTCACATTGATTTTTCAGTGGCCATAGGGCCCCTTATGATCTTTTTGTCACTAATTAAAAAAATGGGTTGACATGTCACAGCTCAGCTGCAATTTGGCCACTAATAGCCACTAACCTGGACGGCCACTGCCCTGGATAGCTGTAAAAGGGGCTTGGCAGATTTATGGAGGAGAAGTCGATTTATGGCTACCAATCTTGATCCTCTTTGATCTGAGATTGCAAATGCCTTAACAGACCAAGTGCTCGGGAGCAACAGCTGCAGAAGGCCATAGGTTTCACATCCTGCATGTGAGCTCCCAAAGGCACCTGGTGGGCCACTGCGAGTAGCAGAGAGCGGGACTAGATGGACTCTGGTCTGATCCAGCAGGCTAGTTTTTATGTTCTTATGTTCTTATGTTCTTAATTTATACATTAAGAATTTAATTAATAAAGAGAAAAGGAGATAGAGTGGGCTCCTAAAAAAGTTATATCTGAAGTATTTTGCTAACCATGGAAAGAAAAGCATCTTGCTGATGTTATAATCCTCCTTTTTTACCCAGGGGGGCATTCTGATTGTCCGACAGGGAAGATGTGTTTCCAAATTCAGAAAGAGCCAGTGTTGTATAGTGGTTAGAGTACCGGACTAAAATTTGGGGAGATCCAGATTCAAATCCCCTTTCTGCCATGGAAGGTTGGTAGGTGACCTCGGGCTGCTCTTACATTCTCAATATAACCTGAGGAAAGAAACTAGGCTTGGTGATTTGGTAAACCCGAATAACAGAAACCCCCCTCCCAAAGCATGGAAATCTGCCCCCCACCCACTGGGTTTTGGACAGCATCAGCGGGGACAGTCGCGCCCTTCCATTTCTCAAGGCCCGCAGGGCTTGGGAAAGGATGGAAGGGGGGGGGGGAGAACTGAAAAAAAATCAGGTTCAGGTTTTTAAAATCAGAAATATTTCAGTAATAGTCGAATAAAGCCGAATGATATTGGCTATATTCGCCTTTACCGAACATTCCCCGGTTAGGAAAACAAACATAATTTGTATCAGTGTTCATCAGGGACAGAGTGAGGGGGAACTGTGCCCGGGGCATGCCTGCGTCCTGCACCCCTGCCACGCCCAGGCCCCACCCCGGAATGAAGAAGAAGAGTTTGGATTTATATCCCCCCTTTCTCTCCTGCAGGAGGCTCAAAGGGGCTTACAATCTCTTTGCCCTTCCCCCCTCACAACAAACACCCTGTGAGGTGGGTGGGGCTGAGAGAGCTCCGAAAAGCTGTGACTAGCCCAAGGTCACCCAGCTGGCGTGTGTGGGAGTACACAGGCTAATCTGAATTCCCCAGATAAACCTCCACAGCTCAGGCGGCAGAGCGGAGAATCAAACCCGGTTCCTCCAGATTAGATACATGAGCTCTTAACCTCCTACGCCACTGCTGCTCCCGGAACACCACGCCATGCCCCCACCACACCCCTGCAACAGTGCACTCCCGCCATTGCACCCCACCCCGACCCCTTGGTGTTACGCCACTAGTGTTCATGCTTAAAAGAAGTGTTGGTCTTCTCTGAGCTACTGCCCTTGGCAATTGGTTATGATCATCGACTGGCAAGTCCATCTCTCTTTCCTGTGCATCACTCAGCAAGAAGCAACCTCACATTTGCATTAAAGAAACGTAGGTCCAGATGATTGGATTTATCTCATTAATTTCATGGTGAAAGTTTAGAGGATGGCATCATAAAAGGTAAATTGGCAGCGTGTTCCTCTTCCTAGACCCATTTTGACGAAAGGAAGTTGGTCATTCTTGGTTTATTTCACGAGGGGATTATTTGCCTGGGTTACTTTGGTGTTAAATGAAGTTGTCATATAAGACATTAAAAACTTGCAAATAAAACAGGAATATTTTTCTTTGTTCTGTGACCACATTAATTTCCTGCCATCAAAGGTGTTTCGCTTATTAGCTTTCTGACTTGCTCAGTTGCCAATTAAGCTTTATATCTGAACATTTTAGAACTCTGTGGAGCCTCCCTTTCAGAACAAGCGGGCTAAATTTTGGTTAGTTGCTTTTGTAATTGGCTCTTTGGCAGTTTGGTCACTAATGGGGCCTTTGCAATTTACATTTTGATTGTCAGCTTGCTTGCAGAAATGTCAAATGGATAAATCAGGAACACTGGACAACATGTTAAAGCAAAAATGCAGCAGAACCGGGGCACAAGGACATCCCTGGATTTTACCCAGTATAAGAGAGAGGAGGAATGTTAGGTCCCGATCAGTGGTGGGATCCAAAAATTTTAGTTACAGGTTCCCATGGTGGTGGGATTCAAACTGTGGCATAGCGCCAATGGGGCTAAGAAAGTGTCATGACGGGTGTAATGGCCGGGCATTCCAGAGGTGGGACATTCCTACAGGGTTGTGGCATATGATCTAGCTGCTGCGCCGGTCCTTGGGCGGGAAATGAATGCACGCAGGCGCAGGCTGCCACGCACGCCGGTGCACCTCCTGCTAGACTGCTCCAAGTTCTGCGCGCTACTGCTGAGAGGAGGGGCGTAACTAAGGCAAAAATCACGTGGCAAAATCACCAATGTGTAACCCCCTCTTGGCACACGCAAATAATTAGTAACCTACTCTCGGGAACCTGTGAGAACTTGCTGGATCCCACCTCTGGTCCCGATCCTTGACACAATAAACAGGCTCTGGATTGTTGATCAGTAACATTTCCTGGAAAGGTAACAAAGAACCCAGTTTGCAAGGACCTGGCTTTGGCCCCCTTCTTTATTCAGAAACAATCCTGCCTCCCGTTTTCACCAAGAATGTAAGAAGGAGTTATTTCGGCGCCGCAGCACCCCAAGGTCAGCAACACAGAGAGATTCAGCCACCTGCACTTCCACCCCCAAAAGTCAATGGAAGCATTCCCTTTTCCCGTGGGAGAGGAAGGTGTCAGGGATAATCCTCGCTATCTACAAGGTATGTGAAAGGGAGAGTAGAGATCAAGGAAAGAATGTCCCTTTACAGCATGGTAACTGTCATGACGGTTAGATCATGGTGATCATATCCTATCCAGCAGAGGTATGAATCAGCAAGAAAGGAATGATCTGACAGCTAGAGAACCGGTTCTATCCAGATGCAACTGACCTTTACAATGATTGGTGGAACCATGTATATAAGCAACAGCAATGTACTGTGTGTTTGTTCCTTAGGGAAACAAGTGCCTGGCGAAGCACTTTGTTGGACTGCTTAATATACTACTCTGTATATAGTATCTTGTACATAGAGCAACTCAACGGTAAAAGCCTTCTTTTGAATGAAACAGCTGTGTGGAGTTTTTCTTCATGAAGGTGGGGGTTTGCTGTACGAGCCCACTTGTCTACTCTGAGTAGTACCGCTCAAGTCTGCTATCAGCAACATATAGCAGGCTGAATGCATATATTTTGTAGCAATTACATTGACAGAACTTTATTTCAATCACCCAGATACCATCAGGCAGGAATGCACCTCAATCAACTAGGTGCCCTCCCTGAAAGGAGAAGAGTTTGGACATATGCCCCACTTTCCTCAACTGTAAGGAGTCTCAAGATCGCTTACCAATTCCTTCCCTTCCCCACAACAGACACCTGAATGAACTGTGCCCAGCCCTTGACTGCTTTGAAGAGTGGACTCCTTTGCATTGTACTCCAGCGAGGTCTCAGGGCCTTTCCCCACTTACCTTAAGCCCCGCGCTACTCTCCTCAAGTAGCGCGGGGTCCCCCGACACTCCCCACGACAGGGGGCGACAGCGCAGCATCCCTGGCGCTCTTGTAAACGGCGCCTTTTGATGACCCCGCGGTCGTGGGGACACCCAGGCGTGCGGCATAGGGGGGATCCTCGTGAGTGGGGAAATGCCCTCAGTCTTCCCCACGTTTTGTCCCCAAATCACCATGTGTTCCCCAACCTACATCTGGCAACCCTACTGTGATGGACTGCACAGGAAAAACATAGATTTAAGAGTGGAAGTCAGTCGATGGAACAAGGTGCTATCACAACAGAGTGGGGGAAAATGTCCTAGGAGTGGGAAAGCTTCCTGATTGGGTAAGCTGACCTGCGCTCTGATTGGAGGAGCAACCAGCTGATTCAGAGAGGGAGGAGGAAAGGTTTTATTGGTTTGGGGGATTGGATTCCTGTGAGTTACTTATCTACTCAGAGGGGATTTCAGTCAAGGAGTGGATCTGGCTTAAAATATACTGGGTTCAGTGTCTGCTGACAGCAGACAGTACTCAAACAGAAGAAATGGGAGTTGTATGTAGTGGTCAAAGCTGAAGGTGGAATAGTAATGGGACTTTCCATAGGTGACCTAAATAAAAGGGGGGATCAGTGGTGGGATTAAAATAATTTAACAACTGGTTGTTTACAACCACCGTTTTAACAACCGTTTCTGCTGAAGTGGTGTGAACCTACTGAATCCCACCACTGAAGGGATGTATTTTCTGGGTACAAGAAGAATCCCTAAGCCAGTTAGAACAGGAATTCTACAAAGAGGTGGATTCTGGCGCAATAGAGTTCTGCTAAAGTTACCTCAGGAGGGAGATTTGTGTGAAGTGGGTACCTAACAGTGGGCCTTTCCCCACTCACCGTTTGCTGTGCGCTACTCTTGCCAAGTAGCGCAGGGTCCAATAGCACTCCCCACTACAGGGGCAACGACAACGAAATGCCTCTATCCTGGCATACTCTCCCTCGAAGGCCAAGATCATTTGGCGCTGCTGAAAACGGCGCTTTTGATGACCACAAGAGAGCAAGGCAGGAAAAGCCGGGGAACACAATCCCCGCGCTGAAAAGGTCCACGCCGGATGAAACCGACGTCATTTTTAAAAGTGGGGAAACGGCCAGTGTCAAGCTAAATGTGCTCTGTGTGAAAGGGTACCAGCCTCTTAGAACCCAAAATCATTGTGAATCCATTACCCAGTAACATCTAATTTTGCTTCACAAAATCAAGCCAGTTAACCCCATCACTTTTGTGAGTCTGACACCACGTTCTCTTTGCTTATATTTTCTTGCATGATACATTTTGAGACAAGCTCTGGGGATTTCGGCGCCGTCTCCATTCTGGAATATTCTGGGCTTGGAATCCCATTAACTTCCTGCCATTGCTAATCATGTCCACTCTTTTAGGTTGAGTAGTTTGCGCAGCTCGGTTGTTTACTTAACCAAGGCCATCTTCTCAGTTTCATGACACCATCCTAAATCAATGTCGGTTTCAAATATGCCCCTTTCAAAATCAAGGATAGGATTGGATCCACTGCTGCCAAGATGACAAAAAATCCCGCTTGCCCTTACACTAATATCAAGCACAACAAAGTGAGACCTTGTGAGCAATAAAATGATTATTGTCAGATAAAAGCATGACCAATTTATAAACAAGACTACCATTGCATAAGAACAATTTGTCCAAAAATGTGGCCCTAGGTTCTGCATATAAGAGGCAAAAAATAACTGTGAGCCGTGAGCCAGCATGGTGTAGTGATTAAGAACAGGTGCACTCTAATCTGGGCAACTGGGTTTGATTCCCCGCTTTGCCAATTGAGCTGTGGAGGCTTATCTGGGGAACCAGATTAGCCTGTGCACTCCCACACATGCCAGCTGGGTGACCTTGGGCTAGTCACAGCTTTTCGGAGCTCTCTCTGTCCCACCCACTTCACAGGGTGTTTGTTGTGAGGGGGGAAGGGAAAGGAGGTTGAGTCTCCTTACAGGAGAGAAAGGGGGAATATAAATTCAAACTCTTCTTCTTCTTCTGCCCTTGGCTGTTCAAAATTACAATCCTTTCTTCCAGCTGCATTTCCAACTTTTAGCTACTAACTACAATAATCCAGGATTAAAGAACACAATCTCCAGATGTGTTTGTGTTTAGCTGTGTATGGTCCCAGTCTACTCAGTACCCAGATAGAAACTTCTGAGCCCACTGGACTGTGGATAGAGCTGGCCAATCATCTTGCAGAGTAGCTTATTAGCCAAGGTTATGGAAGACAGTGCTTTTGAAAATGCCGACAACGTGAAAAACAAGAGGGATAATTGAGACAGTGAGGGACTCAACTCTTTCACTGGATTAATCTTGACAAATTAGATTAATGAGCTTGTATGAAAATAAATGGGCCATGACCAGCAATACGTTACACCAGGGAAGAATTTGGGTCAGAGTTATGCACAAAGGTAGTCGTGGATTCTAGTTCTTTTAGCAGAGGATATAAAATAAATTCTTTAAAAGTCCGGGGAGACCATCGGGCTAAGTTGAAGGATTATATCTTCCTCTGCAAACATTCTCCATGGGCCAACCAAGAATGGCTACTCAGTGGGGTTACGCACACAGTAAAGTTTAAAAACTAAACTAAGGCCTTTTGTGAATTATCCTCGGTTGTGATGTTCCTTTCCTTCAGATGGACAGAAGAAAATACTTATTTATGGAACAAGTGATTAAAATGTGGACTTCACAGAGAAGAAGAAGAAGAAGAAGAAGAAGAAGAAGAAGAAGAAGAAGAAGAAGAAGAAGAAGAAGAAGAAGAAGAAGAAGAAGAAGAAGAAGAAGAAGAAGAAGAAGAAGGAGGAGAAGAAGAAGAAGAAGAAGAAGAAGAAGAAGAAGAAGAAGAAGAGGAGGAGGAGGAGGAGGAGGAGGAGGAGGAGGAGGAGGAGGAGGAGGAGGAGGAGGTGGAGGAGTTTGGATTTATACCCCACCTTTCTCTCCCCCGAGGAGACTCAAAGTGGCTTACTCAAGGGTTTGATTTTCCACTCTGCCACTTGAGCAATGGAGGCTTATCTGGGAAACGAGATTAGCCTGTGCACATGTCAGCTGGGTGACCTTGGACTAGTCACACCTTTTCAGAGCTCTCTCCAGGATTAAAGAACACAACCTGTGGCCACTATATAACCATTGAGCCCACCCTCCGAAACAGCCATGTTCTCCAGGGGAATTGATCTATGTACTCTGAAGCTCAGTTGGACCGCCAGACCCCAGATGGAGCTGGACAACCCTATAGAAAGCTTCTCGGTGCTTCTGAATGCAGAGATTGGTTGCATCCCTTGCCTGTGCTACATGCCAATCACTTTTCCACCTCCATCCCACCCACTTATCGAAATGATAGACAAACATAACAAAAAGTGTGAGCCATAAACTGGAACGTCTCCCAGCTCAGATCCCAACTCAGCTGTGAGCTCAGTAGGTGGTCGTGGGCTACTTCTGAATCGCAGCCTCCCACTTGCAATATGGGGATGCTAATACTGTTACAAGGCCGTTGCCGAGATTGCTAAGATGAGGCACGTGAAGCACTTCGAAGACTTGACATTGCTTGCAGTTCTTGTGGCGGTTGTCATTGTTGTTGTTGTTGTTTTAATCACACCCTTTCCTAGACACAACCTTTGTCTGTCTGGAGACGGGAGCTTTGACTCTCGAAAACTCATAACCCAAAAACGTTGTTGATTTTTAAAGTGTGACTGGAATCAAATCTCATCGTTCTACTGCAGACCCACACAGCTACAATCTGAAAGTCCCATCCTCCAAGGACCAGAGGAGAATGGCATACAAGCAAGATACAAGATGCTGTGGCTCAGTAGGAGTTCCCCTGGTTTACCTATGAAAAATCCCAGGTTTGATTTTTTTTGGCATCTCCAGGCATTACAGGATGTGAAAAGCCTTCTTTACCTTAGATCCTAGAGAACCACAGTCAGTGGGCAAAGGTCAGGGCCCCCCAAATGATGTGCTTGGGTGCCACGGCACCCATCGATATTTTTCTTGGTGTCCACCAAGCATTTTTATAAACTGAGGCTCTGGGGGCAGAGAATCTTGACCAACACAACATTTGATTGCCTACTAAAAATCAAATCAGCTATCAAATTAGGAGCAGCAGTGGCGTAGTGGTTAAGAGCAGATGTACTCTAATCTGGAGGAACCAGGTTCGATTCCCTGCTCTGCCATCTGAGCTGCGGGGGCTTATCTGGGGAATTCAGATTAGCCTGTACACTCCCACACACACCAGCTGGGTGACCTTGGGCTAGGCACAGTTCTTCTGAGCTCTTTCAGCCCCACCTACCTCACAGGGTGTTTGTTGTGAGGGGGGAAGGGCAAGGAGATTGTAAACCTGAGTCTCCTGCAGGAGAGAAAGGGGGGATATAAATCCAACTCTTCTTCTTCTTCTTCTTCTTCTTCTTCTTCTTCTTCTTCTTCTTCTTCTTCTTCTTCTTCTTCTTCTTCTTCTTCTATCCATATTAAATTAACATTTTTCAGTGGCAGCCGCCACCATGATGGCTTTTTCTGCCGTAGATGGTGTGAAAGACATCCACTTAGGACCCTGGAGAGCCACTTCCAGGATCAGTATCGAGAATCAGAAGACGGTGCGAAATGGAATTACATATGCATTATGCACCCAGGAGAAGAAGATCAGTCAAAACTGGGAGCTGCGGTTGGCAGGGATAAGAACCTGGAAAACAACCGCCATCTCCTGATCTCACTGGAGAATTCTTGTCGGGTCAACCGTAATGAATTCCTTGAAAGAAGGAACAGGTGGCAAGCCTACGAAATCAGATCAAGGGAGAACACCGTTAAAAATAACCAATCATCCTGTTCCCACGGAAAAAACCCACATTTCAAAAACAAAGTGCTTTGAACGTTCAAGAGGAGACCCTTTGAAACGAGACAGCCTTGCAAGTCGGCCGGGTGGCTTTTTGAACTGCCTGTTGGAAAGCGTGGGGGCACCAACGGAGATTTTTCATGGTTGAGAAGCCATCTGCAAAGTAGCAGATGTTGGGTGCAACTTAGCTGAAACAGAGGTTCCCGTCTGTCTTGCTGGGTTGTAACAAATGTGAACTGCAACAGAGAATCAAGTGATCCTGATTAGTTTTTTGAGATATCACTACTATGGGGAGTGGATTTTTTTTCTTTCAAAATTAACTTTTTTAAAAAAGGAAATATCCATTGTATTGTTGAAGGCTTTCATGGCCGGAATCACTGGGGTGCTGTGTTTCCGGGCTGTATGGCTGTAGTAGGAAAGCAAGTGGATCTGGTAGTAGGAAAGCAAGGGGAGTATATGTACCTGTTGGAGTGTCCAGGGTGGGGGAAAGAACCATTGTCTGTTAACAAGTAAAGGGTGCAATTAGCAAGCTAGATTTACATGTGTTGAGTGGGACCCACCCATTAGCATGTAAGTAACAATGAAGATAGCAAGGTCACTAGGTGAGGGCATCTGAATAGAAGTAGCCTGTCCTTTGTTCCCTTTGATTGTATTACTGCCTATAGCCGTGGTGGTGAACCTTTGGCACTCCAGATGTTATGGACTACAATTCCCATCAGCCCCTGCCAGCATGGCCAATTTGCCATTCTGGCAGGGGCTGATGTGAATTGTAGTCCATAACATCTAGAGTGCCAAAGGTTCACCACCACTGGCCTATAGTTATCCTGTGTTTGGGTGGAGCTGATTAGTCACTGTCGTGACTTTATTGTTTTTCGACACTGGTAGCCAAGTTTTGTTCATTTTCATGGTTTCTTCCTTTCTGTTGAAATTGTCCATGCTAATTAGCTTGCTAATTTCACCCTTTACTTGTTAACAAACAAAGGTTCTTTCCCCCACCCTGGACACTCCAACAGGTATATATACTCCACTTGCTTTCCTACTATCAGATCCTCTGAAGATGCCAGCCACAGATGCAGGTGAAACGTCAAGAGAGAATGCTGCTAGAACACGGCCATAAAGCCCGGAAACCGCACAGCACCCCAGAAATATCCATTGATTGCTCTTAATTACCTTTCACAGGACCATATAACCTACCTTGTCTTCTGAAGGCAAATGAGTTAAGGATAAAACACTGTCCTTCTGCAATAAAGAACATAAGAAGAACCCTGCTTGAGCAGACTAATGGTCTAAAATCCAGCACCCAGCCTTACGCAGTGGCCATCTAGGTCCTGCAGAGGACCAACAATAGAGCATAGAGGCCGAGGCCTCTATGATATTGCATTCCAGCGATAGTATTTGGATGTTTGCTGCCTCTGAATTTGGAGGTTCTCTTTCGTTAATGAAGCTTTCATGTAGGTTTTCCAAAGTCTGTTTTGATCCGCTTTGTGGTTGCCCTTGTGCTTTTATTCTTTAGGAATCTTGAATTTTTAAAATATTCTGTTTGCCTTCAGAAGCCAAAGTGGGCTCAAATGGACTGTGAAAAAGGAACCGTATTCTCTCTTTTTTTTTCCTGTTTGACTAGAAGAATTTCTCTTTAGTTTCTGCTGATGGTTTTCTGTTGCATTTCAGAGCCCCATTTTGGAACTTTTATCTCTTTCAGAGAATTTTCTACAGACCCGAGAATGGTCTAGAAAGAGAGATGGGGAGTTTGAGAAGACATTGCCTGCCTCTGAACACCTGCCGAATAAAAGTCTGAAATTTTGAAGAACTTCATGTCCTCCACTTCCTAATTTTCTCTTGTGATCAAAACGGAATTGATCCAAAACAGAATTTGAATGTCTCAGGGAGAAATAAGGTGAGGAATAAAAGGAAATTCCTCTTAATGTTTCTTGGACAGAGGATAGCTGGTTAACTAGACAGCTATGTTTATATATACATTTATGTGTAGCTCTTTTCTTTCTATTCCATCAGGATCTCTCTATTATTCATGCCATAGTTTCTGCCTACTTTAGATATTTATTATTCCATTCCATCTTTCTGCAGTCAAGAAACTCAGGGTAGCATCCACAGGATTCCCAGGAGATTTATCTTCCAGGCTTAGACTTGCCACATTTTAATAGAGATGCAGAAAATTATAACAGGTTTAGAAAAGGGGAAAAGAAGATATGTTGTCTGTAAAACATATCCTAGTAGCAAAAAGTGAAGAAACTGGACTTGTTTAGCCAAGAGTATAAAAACCCCAGGGAAGGCAGGATGATATCCGTCAGGGCAGCCCCACGGAAGACGACAAAGTCTTCTCCTCCACTGCTTCAGAGAACAAAACTAGGTACAATGGGATTGAGTTGGAAAGATTCCCACTGGAGAAACATTTGAACAGTGCTAGCAGTTCATTAATACCACCCATTACCTTTGAAGGGGGTTGGACCTTCCATTGCTGAAGACCTTTGCGCAGAGGGGCAGCGTCCATGTCTGAGAGCCAATATGCTGTAGTTGTTAGGAGTGGTGGACTCTAATCTGGAGAACTGGATTTGATTCCCCAATTCTCCATATGAGATGTAGACTCTGAACTGGGTTTGATATCCACTCTTCTACATGAGCATCAGATTTTAATCTGGTGAACTGGATTTGTTTCCCCATTCCTCCACATGAGTGAAGGACTTTTATCTGGTGAACTGGGTTTGTTTTCCCTGCTCCTCCACAAGAAGCCTGCTGGGTGACCTTGGACCTATTTTCTCTCAGAACTCTCTCAGCCCCACCTACCTCACAAGGTGTCTGTTGTGGGAAGAGGAAGCCATTTTGGGACTCCTTACAGGATGGGAAAGCAGGGTATAAATCCAAACTCTTCTTCTCTCCTTAGGATTTGGATTTCTTTCATTGAGGAAGGGATTGGAACAGATAGACCATCAAGCCATTCCCACTTTGTATCCCTAATATTTACTAGCAGGTAGTAGCATCAACTTGCTAGTAGGTATCAGGCACCACCTTCAGTGGTGGTGCAGGAGCAGCAGTGGCGCAGGAGGTTAAGAGCTCGTGTATCTAATCTGGAGGAACCGGGTTTGATTCCCAGCTCTGCCGCCTGAGCTGTGGAGGCTTATCTGGGGAATTCAGATTAGCCTGTGCACTCCCACACACGCCAGCTGGGTGACCTTGGGCTAGTCACAGCTTTTCGGAGCTCTCTCAGCCCCACCTACCTCACAGGGTGTCTGTTGTGAGGGGGAAGGGCAAGGAGATTGTAAGCCCCTTTGAGTCTCCTACACGGAGAGAAAGGGGGGATATAAATCCAAACTCTTCTTCTTCTTCTTCTTCTTCCTTGTTGGGTGTCTATCCTGTGTGAAATTAATTATTCAAGATAGCAAAACTAGAGCAATGTCAGATGGGGAAATTTAGAGAGGGGAAGTAATATACATATACATAGGTAGGTAGGTAGGTAGGTAGGTAGGTAGGTAGGTAGGTAGGTAGGTAGGTAGGTAGGTAGGTAGGTAGGTAGGTAGGTAGGTAGGTAGGTAGGTAGGTAGGTAGGTAGGTAGGTAGGTAGGTAGGTAGGTATGACCTTGATGAGTTCCGCAGTGCCTGTAAAAATGTGTTATTGGGGAGGTCCGCCGTGGATGCCTGCCCCCGCCTGATGCTGCTACCATGCTACGACATTTCCCCTCCCAGTTTTTAGCTTTAGGTTCGGACGCCATCGATAATAATTAGTATGAGTTTTATTATGCCGCTGCTGTGCTGTGTTTTTAAAGGTTTTAATGTTGTTTTAGGATTGGAATTTATTATGTATTGTCTTTTGTTGTTGTTGTACACTGCCCAGAGCCCTTCGGGGTGGGAGGTCTAATAAATTTAATTGATGATGATGATGATGATGATGATGATGATGATGATGATGATGATGATGATGATGATGATGATGATGAAGGCCAACAACCAGCTAAAGATCTGGCAGCTGTGAAATCTACAATAATAATAATAATAATAATAATAATAATAATAATAATAATAATAATAATAATAATAATAATAATAATAATAATAATAATAATAATAATAATAATAATAATAATAATAATAATAATAATAAAGCCATCAATTGACAGCTGACTTATGGCAACCCTGTCTGGTTTTCAAGGCAAGAGACATTTGGTAGTGGCTTACCATTGCCTGCCTCCGCATCTCCTATCTAAATACTTGCCAGGGTCAGGACTGAAAGTGTGTGACTGACCCAAGATTACCCACCAAGTTTCCATGGCATGAGTTGGGATTTGAACTTGGGTTTCCTAGGTCTCAGTCCAACACCTTAACCACTATACCATGCTGGCTCTCTGAGAAGAAACTAATCAGTACTTAACGGATTAAGAATCTGATCCACAATAAGGGGAACCAGACCTTTTTAATGCTGAGGAATCGTGCGTGGCAAAACCTGCCAACTTTCTAGCTTGCTGTATTGTTAGCAGAAAATGCCAGCAAGCTGCAACCGGCTCATGGAGACCCTGTGGGGTTTTCAAGGCAAGAGATGGACATGGGTGGTTTGCCATCGCCTTTGGGTAGCAACCTCGGACTTCGTTAGTGGGTTCCTATCCAAGGACTATTCAGGGATGACCCTATGTAGCTTCCAATATCTGACAGTCCAAGAGGACAAAAGAGAGAATTTAAAAAAGGGGGGGGGGATCGCTATTCAAGTCATCCTGTCCCAAATGCCAAGGTGATTGCAGATGTGTTGAAACTGACAAATTGCCAGCACCTGTTTACATCTTCAGTCATAGCCACCTGCTCCATCTCTTCTATCATCACCCCCCAAAAAAGCTCTAATGAACAATAAAAACTACCAAATAAAAATCATGCTCTCTTTTACAGAGAAAATGATTTGCTAATTAAACCGGCTCGATTTTTTTCCCTTTAAAAAGATGAATCCATCTATGTAAATTTGATTCCTGCACCTGGGACAAACGTCTCAAAGTTATTATTATTATTATCATCTTTTTTTTAAAAAAAAACCCCAACATAAATGTTATCTGCTTGCCATGGGCCTTCTGTCTAAGGGTAATTTTCCTTCCTATTTGGATTCTCTGGTTTTGCAGAACCTGGGTCTTTCCACGCAGCCCCTTTAAAATGTTTTGAGTCCGGAAATAAAACTTTTTTTCCAAGGAGCTTTGCATTTTTTCCCTCCAAAACGTTTCCTCTGTGTCCTCTTTTCTAGCAATTCTCTTGGCTGAAACATTTTTTAAAAGAAGAAGAAGAAGAAGAGTTTGGATTTATATTCTCCCCCTTCTCTCCTGCAGGAGACTCAAAGGGGCTTACAATCTCCTTGCCCTTCCCCCCTCACAACAAACACCCTCTGAGGTGGGTGGGACTGAGAGAGCTCCAAGAAGCTGTGACTAGCCCAAGGTCACCCAGCTGGCGTGTGTGGGAGTGTACAGGCTAATCTGAATTCCCCAGATAAGCCTCCACAGCTCAGGCGGCAGAGCTGGGAATCAAACCCGGTTCCTCCAGATTAGATACACGAGCTCTTAACCTCCTACACCACTGTTGCTCCTTGGCCTGCGCTGTCCCTTTAAAATGCCATTTTGTGAGATCATTCCTTGCCTGCAGAAGTGCCTTGCCCTGTTTTTGGGGCATTTTAGGTCGTTTCTGCATGGTCCAAATATCCTAGGTTGAGCAAGGGATATATCCCGGTCTGGCCCAGAAGTTCGCACGGTTCCCGGTCCTAAAGCGGGTTTGCCCTGCAATGTTTCCCTCATCCTGGGATTTTCAAAAATCACCAGTTTGGCTGTTCTTTTCAAAAATCCTGGCGTGAGCCCACTACCATGCATACATTACAGGAGCAGAACCAGTTTATTTTTCCCGCCCAGCCAGCTGATCTCCCTGCTTGACATTCATTCAAGCTGCCAGTCAAAAACAACAGCCAATCAGAACGAGGGACACTGGGCATGGGCAGATATGATTGCATTGTAAATACAAAAAACCTGGGCTCATGCAAAAACCAACTGGAGTATTCCCTCCCGGCCTTCACTCAATTCCTCCACAGAAATGGGCAGCTATGCGAAGGGAGAAACTGGGATGAAACAGACCCAGATGATAAGAAACTGATTGTAACCAGGTATAATTGTGCCATGCAGAAACAGCCTCAGACCGTTTTTGAGATTTTCAGGGGCTTGATCTTTGAAGCAAGTTCCGAAAAATAAATTCTGATGTTTTGTGGAGAAGCCGCTGGGAAAAAAAATAAAACATGGCCTATTCCGTGGCATCCTTGGTAGCCGGGTGCTGTGTATGATAATGAACGAAAATCCATTTTTACGGAGGCTTGACATTTGAGAAACTTCTATTTATCCCCATCAATTTTCTCCCATAGCTTTCAAAGGAATACCACTCAGCAAATAGCATCTAGAGAAAGTCAATAGCTCTGCAAGTGTCATTACACAAATAGGGATTGCAGTGCACCCATTTTTTTTCACGTGTTGTTTTGGTTCAGAGGAGGCAAAGAGCTTGTCCTTATACAACATGAGCATATTTTTCTTTCCTTCCCAGGAAAACCTACGCAGGCTGAGAAATTTCTACTCAACATTTTCAGCAGAGAAATATACCATTTTTGTCACAAACTGAGCTTTGGAGCTCCATTGCCTGACTGGAGCAGATGCCAAACAGATTTGCACAGTAGCTAGGTTTGGCCAAAAGGACAGCCCTGCATGGCCTGAAGGCCATCCAGGTGCCTTCAACGGCCTAGCCAGAACTAGTCAGGCTGGGTGGGATACATCGCCACGGCAATAGGACATCAAAGACTATCTTGCCTGCCAGGAGCCATAAAAGCTGCCAGCTGGGGGAAAGAGGAAAGGTGCAGAACAGGTGATGGTTGCCATAGGATTATGGTTGCCATCCCTGGGTTGGCATGTAGTGGAGTGGAGCCTGGGAAATGTCAGGTTAGGAAAGAGGAGGGTTCCTTGTCAGGCTACAGTGCCATTGAGTCCACCTCCTAAAGAAGCCATTTTTTTCCTCTCTTTTTTTTTGACTTTTCAAAAAACTTTATTGTTTAAAAAAATGAACATACAAGTAAATAGACAGTTGTTCCCCAATTACATTTATACAAAAAAATAAATTTGTTCCAGTTATTTTACCAAACCAAATTCTTCAATTCTATCCTCTATTCTTTTAAACATATAGCTTGGTTTAATTCCTTCTATCTTTACAGCTTTTAGGCTCCCACATCGGTTTAGTTGAATCTGAGAATTAAATAAAAAAAACAAAATCAATATTTTCTTATAAGAGTTAACATATTGTCAGATATCCAGATTCTTCTAATAATGTATTTATTCCAAATCACTATAAATATTATGCATATTCTATTATATACCATTATTTTCAGTTTTCCTTTAATACATTTTTACTGACTATATTTTTCTTGTCTTTTTCTAAGAACTGAAGATAATCTTTCCATGTCCTCTCAAATTTCTTCCAAGGTAATTCTTTAACCTTAACTGATAGTCTGTCTATATTCATATAATCTATTATCTTAAGTAGCCATTCTTCTCTTGTTAAATAACCATTTCCTTTCCAATTTTTTGCTATCAGCATCTTTGCTGCCGTGGTCATGTATAAAAACAATTCTATATTTATTTTAGGGATATTTCCTATTCCTATATTCAGTATATATATTTCTAGCACAAAGTCTATTTGTATTTTCAATACCTTCTTTATATTTTCATGTATAACCATCCAGAATTTTTTAATTTTTTGGCAAAACCACCACATATGCATCATATTTCCTTCTTCTTTATGGCAATGCCAACATTTAGAGTTAGTATTTTTATTTATTTTTGTGAGTTGAGTTGGGGTCAAATACCATCGATGGTATATCTTAAGGTAATTTCCCCACAACTCTAAACTTGCTGAGAATTTGGTATTAATTTTTCAACTAAATTCCCATTTTTTTTCCTGAGGAACTGAACTTTGTGGTCTGGAGATCGATTGTAAAACCAAGTGATCTTCCGGGCCTACTTGGAGACTGGCAACCCTACAAAGAATGGACTGGAAATGGCCACAGGCATCCAGGAACAGGGAAGGTGGCAGATCTCTGGGGAGCCAGGGGTCTGAGTGAGCCTGGGGTGATGGTCAGGGGAAGCAGGGCCTGGTGGCAGCGTTGGTCCCTGGGCCCAGAACATCAGGGAAAGACTGAGGAAGACAGTGAGGCTGGAGTGAAGGCCAAGCCTAACCCTTAAGGATTTGGGGCTGGAGCAACAGAATAGACTGTGCCTCTTGGGAAGGCACAGAGTTTTAGGGAAGGGGGCACTGGGACTAGAACCTTCCGACATGTATAGACTTGGTTGTTAGGACCAGCATCCAAAAAGGAACCTGGGAGGGAAACTCTGACACTGTGAGCTCAAGGTCCCCGGTCTGAGGCTACAGTGAAGTGTGACACTGTGTGGTGTGATTTGATCACATGACAGCTTTGTCCCTTGATTGGCAGGCTCGCTTTTTAAAATGCACAAAGTAGGGGAACAAAACTTCACCCTATAGCAATGGAATTAAGTCACCAAAGGTCAAGAAAATACAAATAAAAGGCCTCTAATTAAAAAAATTATAGAAGAAGAAGAAGAAGAAGAAGAAGAAGAAGAAGAAGAAGAAGAAGAAGAAGAAGAAGAAGAAGAAGAAGAAGAAGAAGAAGAAGAAGAAGAAGACGACGACGACGACGACGACGAGGACGACGACGAGGACGAGGACGAGGAGAGAGTTTGGATTTATACCTCGCCTTTCTCTCCTGTAAGGAGTCTCAAAACAGCTTACAGACTCTTTCCCCTCCTCTTCCCACAGCCACAGTTACAGTAATACAAAATAAAAGTAAAGAATACAAAAACTGTAAAAAAAGACTAAACACAATTTTGACAATATCTAAACACAACCAATTATAACTAACTAAACACCATACAGTGATTTTCAGCTATCTCCTTCTTGACTTCTAATCCATTCTAAGTTTGTGCACATATTTAAAATAAAACAATTTATCAAATGCACTCAGTATCATTACAAATATTACAGTTCCTCTTCTGTTTTCTTTTAGATCTCAAATCCTCTTAACCATCTCAATCTAGAACAAAACAATCAGTTATCCATGAAGAGCTTAACAATGAATCTAATGATCAAAGTCTACAGTGATTTGAATACATGCTGATAAAGACAGTATAAGAAAATCACATGGGAGCAAGAGATCTTAACAGTCTTGTAAACATAATATTTGACAACAGAAAAAGCTGGCATCGAAAAAATCTATAAAATGTCCGAATATCATTGCAAAGCTGAGTTAGTAAAAAATTGATAAGCTGGAATGCGAAATCTAGGTCAGTCAATAAGCTTTGATATTTGGGGAAATAAATTGAAATATAGCATTCAGCACTAATTTAAGAGAAACTTGCCCTTACATCGCAATCAACTGGTATACTAAGACTTGAACATTGCTGAAAATAAGGTGCACCTGTGAGCCCTACTGTGAAAAATGTGAAAAATAAACGGTAGAGTTCTGCCATTCGGAGCAGAGTTACCCAGTTGCACTAACATTACAATTTGATGTTAACACTGGGCCTTTCCCCACTTACCTTAAGCCCCGCGCTACTCTCCTCAAGTAGCGCGGGGTCCCGGGGCACTCCCCACAACAGGGGCGGCGACAGCGCAGCCGCCCCGATGCTGCCCCTCTCACACACCCTCAGCCCGCAGCATCCCTGGCGCTCTTGTAAATGGCGCCTTTTGATGACCCCGTGCAGAGCGCGGGGTCGTGGGGACGCCCAGGCGCGCGCCAGGGATGCCGTGCGCTGAGAGCAGCACGCGACATAGGGGGGATCCTCGAGAGTGGGGAAACGCCCACTGTACACATAATGGAATAACTGGACCAACAGTGACTTTGGATCTCTTAGCATTTTTACTGACCTCTAATAAAGTACAAATAGGTATCAAGAAAAATCAAGTTATATGGAAACAACTACAGGGATTCTTCAAGCTAAATATTCCAAAACAGTGGAGAATGTAGTTGAACACATGAGGTTGCTTTATGCAAAGTCAGACAATTCTGACTGAATCAAACCCTTGGACCATCAGAGTCAGTACTGTCTGCTCCAACTGACAGCAGCTGAACAACAACAAAACCCAGCTCAATTCACTGCTCAACAAAACTGCTCAACAAAAATCCGCTCCCTGGTTGTGACAGGTAAGCAGAACTTAAGCCAAACCAGAGGTGGGTGTTCAGGCACTCCTGGTGGTGGAAAGTACTAGTTCTCCCAGAACTCTCTCAGACCCACCTACCTCAAAGTGTCTGTTGTAGGGAGAGGAAGGGAAGGAGTTTGTAAGCTGCTTTGACACTCCTTATGGATAAGAAAAGTAGGGTACAAATCCAAACACTTCTTCTTCCCTACCAATAAATTGTATGAGAATGATTTTATTTATTTATCTGTATATTTATTACCTGCCCATCTCCAAAGTCCCTGATTAATATCTGAAGTTAAGACTTCAAAAGTCAGACAAAAATGCAACTGATTTGGAGCAACATGGATAATTGATGGACTGAGGCTGGATGATATGAGCCCTCTCTGCTAAAATCACCTAAAACATTTGTAAAATGTTTTCAACCCTCCCCCTTTTTCCATGATGTTTGTCCTCACTCTCCCCTTCAAAATGATTCATGGCCACAATTAGGTGCCCCCCACCCCCCGCTCCAGCAGTTAGGGCCCTGCAGGACCTTGGAGAGTTCCTCAGGGCCTGCAAAACTGTGCTGTTCCACCAGGCTTTTTGGGGGGGGGGGGTGGCCGCTGAGCCCGCCCGTCTTATTGCCCTGTGCACTGGCTGTGTATTCGACCATCTGCCAGCCCCCTCCCAGGGTTTGATCACTGGGGTGTGATGCCAGACGTCTCTTGCTATTAACTATTTATTGAAGGTTACTGCTGCTATAGTTTTAAGGTTTTGTATTATTTTTAACTGGGATCATTCAATTTGTTTTTACTGTGTTTGCTGTTGTTTTGTTGTACACTACCCTGAGCCCTTCTGGGGTAGGGTGGTCTATCAAATCGAATAAAATAATAAATAATAATAATAATTCAAAGATTCTTGCTGTGATGCTCCAAACCTCATACAATCGCTGCTTCATAGATTACCCCCTCCCCAAAATTTTTAAAAAGAGCCAGCGTGGTGTAGTGGTTAAGAGCAGGTGCACTCTAATCTGGAGAACCGGGCTTGATTCCCCACTCTGCCACTGGGGCTGTGGAGGCTTATCTGGGGAACTAGATTAGCTTGTGCACTCCAGCACATGCCAGCTGGGTGGCCTTGGGCTAGTCACAGTTCTTTGGAGCTCTCTGAGCCCCACCCACCGCACAGGGCATTTGTTGGGGGGGGGGGAGGAAAAGGAGATTGTAAGCCCCTTTGAGTCTCCTTACAGGAGAGAAAGGGGGAATATAAATCCAACTCGTCTTCTTCTAAAAAAATAGAAATTATGAAAATAAACAGGTAAAGGGGAATGGAGTGAGCTCAGCCACGTGATAAAACGGTGCCAAGGAGGAAATTCGGGGACAGCACAGAGGCATGAGAAATGTAGATCATGCCGCAAGTGAAGACTTTTTTAAAACATTTCAACCCAAAGAATCATTCTAAAAGGGGATTCATTTGAAACAGTTTGAATCTGGAAATGAAACATTTGGGGACATAAGGGGAGGGAAACAACCATGTGGAACTCCATGGAGGAATCGTTTCATTTCCTGCCCCAAGCATTTTAAAGGTGTGTGAGAGAAAAGCCATGGTCCCCCTTGGCAGGGGTAGAGTTGCTGCTGGGCAGGTGGTATCAGAAACTGGCGATATGCAGGCTGAGGTGGTATTATCTATTTATTATCTATTGGGAACACAAATCTTTACCCACCAAGAAATGCCACATCTCCTGATTGATTCAGTAAAAGGTTTGAGGGCCCAGAGGCAATCTCTGCATGTATATTTCTGCAATTTCAGACTGAGAATTAGAAAGAAGAAGAAGAAATCAACCAGGACCAGTTTCCAGTTCTGTCATCTATCGGCTGTGCTCCTCTCCGGAATGTCATGGGCTATTGTTTCCTGATCCGTCCCTTTCTTCTCCTCCCCCCACTTGCCTATTGTGACACCCTTTCTCAATGTCATTCAAAAGCGACCGTCCTCTTTGCCAGGTGGCTTTCTTCGGCAGAACTGATGATGGTGTTTTTCTGCCATTGTCAGCTGTCGGAAAGGGGTTAGTGCTTTCAGTCCACAGGAAAATAACCCTCAGGAATCCATTTGAGCTTTTAAACTCACAATCACAGTTCTTTTGGGGTCAATCTAGTGTGAGTGTGTGTGCGTTTTAAATTATTTTTGTGGTTCATCCGTTAGTTCCACTGGCCTACCGCAGTGGATAGCACTAAATAAGAGAGTCACTTAGCAGCATTCCTTGTCCTCTTAGGGTTGCCAACCTCCAGGGTGTGACTGGAGATCTCCAGGGATTACAACTGCTCTCCAGATTACATAGATCAATTCACCCAAAGAAAATGGCCCCTTTGGGATAATCTCTGTGGCATCAGAACCTGCTGAAGTCCTTCCCCCTCTCAAACCTTCCCCTCTTCCAATTCCACCTCTGAAATGTCCAGTTATTTCCCAGCCGAGATCTGGCAACTGTATTGTACAGAGATGATGGAGGATTTGGACTTCTATTTAGAAGAAGAAGAAGAGTTGGATTTATATCCCCCTTTCTGTCCTGTAGGAGACTCAAAGGGGCTTATAATCTCCTTTCCCTTCCCCCCCCCCCACAACAAACACCCTGTGAGGTAGGTGGGGCTGAGAGAGCTCAGAAGAAACTGTGACTAGCCCAAGGTCACCCAGCTGGCGTGTGTTGGGATGTACAGGCTAATCTGAATTCCCCAGATAAGCCTCCACAGCTCAAGCGGCAGAGCAGGGGATCAAACCCGGTTCCCCCAGATTAGAGTACACCTGCTCTTAACCACTACGCCTGCTCTTAACCACTGCTGCTCCTTTGTGTTTACAACTTTGGCATGCGTGATTGCAAATTGTAACAAATCTGGGGGCAGTTTGCTCATCCGGGAGCTTTATACATATGGTATGTTGCCCCTTTTCACACAACATTGGAAATTGTGAATATTGGGGGAGATCTGTAGGGTCCTGTTACATGAAATAGTAGCCTCTGAAATGGGCCTTTTTTCTCATCACAGTCTACCTTACGGTGTTGTTATGATGATTAGAAATGAATTAAGCAAGGAAGCAAGTAAACATAAGAGGAAGGCAGGCAGGGGAGTGGGTGGAGTGTTAGGAGGATGATCTTTCCACCAATGGGTGTGCAGGAATGAGTCCTGAGTGCCGATTGGCGGGATGTTCGTCGTCACGATCTTCCACCCCTTAGCGAAGCATGTATAACGATGAACGTTACAGTCTAAGTTGTCAAAGTTGTTGTTCCCCATCAAAGTTATTTTTAGACAAATGAAATTGTTCAAAATATAATAAATAGAGCCTCCTTAGCTGGATGCAATCTATCTGAGGTGGTTTTCATTTAAGAGAAGTTTGAAAGAACTGAAAGCAACACTTGTTCTTGCCATTGGGAAACTTCAAGGTATGGAAAATGATGTACTAAATATGTCTGAAGGATTTTTACTATGGTCCAGCATTTGTAACAATTGGTGGTTGGAGTGTTTGGCTTTAATAACATTGTGTAATGGACTTACAGAGCCAGTGTTGAGATCTGTGCCTGGGCTTTGTGAAATGCTAGTTGTCTTTTGCAAATCGTGCATTACATCAAAGAAAAAGACACCAATGTTGAAGATCTCAGGTGTTGAAGGAGAAGATTTGTGAATGTATGGATTTTCTCTTGAAGTCATTCTGAGAGTTCAGCGTGCTCCCTCTTTAGAATACAGGTCATACTTTGAAAGAGGGGACCTATATAGCAGCAGAAATAGAACTCTGAGAAAATTGAATGTCTCATGTTTTGTATAAATATATATTTTTATAAGTAGAAGGTAGAAATGTTTTAAAAGTTTAAATATCAATGTAAGAAGAAATAAGACCTAATAGAATGCAAAATCTGGACTTTGTTCTCTAGACTGAGAAGTTACGTTCAGAAATGCTCTTTTGTATAAGAAAGCCAGTATTCTAACTTCCAGACTTCTATAAGGCCCCTTCCGCACACGCAAAATAATGCGTTTTCAAACCACTTTCACAACTGTTTGCAAGTGGATTTTGCTATTCCGCACAGCTTCAAAGAGCACTGAAAGCAGTTTGAAAGTGCATTATTCTGCATGTGCGGAATGAGCCTAAGATACTGTGGGTTCTTCCCTGGCAGGAGATCCCTGGAACTCCTAGGGCACTTTTGAACATGCAGAATAATGCACTTTTAGTCCACTTTCAATGCACTAAGCAGCTGGATTTTACTGTGCAAACTAGCAAAATCCACTTGCAAAAGTGCATTGTTCTGCATGTGCGAAAGTGCCCATACTGGACCAAGAAAACCAACAAGCTGGACTTCTGCCTCTCTTTTTTTACAGCAAGAAAGAAAGGTTGTTAGGTAAGTGCTTTAGATAATGTCTGTTAAAGCAAATGATAGGCTCATTCCACACATGCAGAATAATGCACTTTCAAACTGCTTTCAGTGCTCTTTGAAGCGGTGCGGAATAGCAAAATCCACTTGCAAACAGTTGTGAAAGTGGTTTGAAAACGCATTATTTTGCATGTGCGGAAGGGACCATAGTTTCCCTCCAATGGCTGTATTTTGCCTTCTCTTAGAAACTTCTTGTATTGAAATTGTGTATTTTTATCTGTTTCTTTTCTAACAAAGCTCAAGTAAATATTTATATTTTTTACATCGCCGGAGTTATTGGGTGATTTGAATTTGATAACGCGGTTGGGGGTGACAAATGGCATCCCTGACTGATGCCCATATAGAGAACATAAAGGCAATGGTCCAGAATCCTGTTTCACACAGTGACCCTCCAATTCTCCAGCAACACTACCAAATAATAACACAATGAGCAGCGTAGGAGCATAGCTCACTTCTGACTATCAGTGATGCGACAGGTATCCCCTTGGAACCCAAGAGGGAGTTTGGACCTGCCTGGTCTTTGGAATTCAAACATATAATGGCATAAACTGGGCGTAGGAGGTTAAGAGCTCATGTATCTAATCTGGAGGAACTGGGTTTGATTCCCAGCTCTGCCGCCTGAGCTGTGGAGGCTTCTCTGGGGAATTCAGATTAGCCTGTGCACACCCACACACACCAGCTGGGTGACCTTGGGCTAGTTGGAGCTCTCTCAGCCCCACCCACCTCACAGGGTGTTTGTTGTGAGGGGGGAAGGGCAAGGAGATTGTAAGCCCCTTTGAGTCTCCTGCAGGAGAGAAAGGGGGGATATAAATCCAAACTCCTCCTCCTCCTCCTTTAAGGTGTAGTGGGCATATGCATCATAAAATAAACGTGTGAACATTACTACAGGCCTTGTGGAGACGAGTTCATTGATGGTTCCCAGGGCAACTGTCCAAGTTGTCATGCAGCAATGTGGACCATGATCTTTGGCATGCAAAACGCGTGGTCTGTTCCTAAGCAACATCTCTTTTCTACTTATTTTCATAGCTAGCTCCCAGTTCCTCAGCAGCTGGCATTTATAGGGTGGAAGGAGGCTGGCAGATGGGGTATAAATGACTCTCTCTGTGTGTGGCAAGAATAGGATGTACTTTAAGGGCACGTCCTTATCTCTGTAAAGCTATTAGGAGAATGTACCTTGAATGGTCATCTGCTGTGCTATTTTGTATCTGTCGTTTGGGGGGGTGGGTTAATGGCAGACAAATAAATAGACAAATAATCTTGAACTCTGCCTAGAAGTGGAAATGACTAAATTGAGGCTATCACACTTTGATCATATTACAAGGGTAGAAAAGGCTGCAATTCTAGGAAAAGTGGAGGGCAGAAGGAAAAGAAGAAGACCCTACATAAATGGCTTGACTCAATCAAGGAAACCATGGGCCACAGTTTGCAAGATCTGAGCAAAGTTGTTCACAAAAGGACATTTGGGAAGGCATTGATTTATAGGGTCATTAAGAGTCAGAAGCGACTTGATGGCACATAAAGTACACACAATGGCAACCTGGTACTAACCAGATCTGACCCTGCTTACCTTCCTAGATTTGAAGAGATCGAGCCAGCCT